>NC_054385.1:81440252-81740252 GCF_017654675.1 Xenopus laevis
GCTTTTTATTTGCCAAGGTTTTTATGGCAACTTTTTGAGTGACATAATAAACACACAAGGGGCGTCAACCCTGTTCGTATCACCTGTCCGGTACCTATTTCTTTTGTAGCTTCCTTGGCGAGTGCCGTCTTCCTAAAGGTCTGTGCACGTGGAGAAACTACTTTTCAAGGGGCCTGGCTGTGCACGTGTATTTCTTCTACCAAATTTTTTTTAATGTATTGCGCCTGTTCAAGGTTTTAATAAACATTCTTGAGTTTATTTTCACAGTTTTCCTCAAACAGAGAAACACAAACTCAAAAAAACAGACTGCAAAATAAAAAATGTTTCTAATATAGTTAGTTAGCAGAAGTGTAATGTATAAAGGCTGGAGTGACTGGCTGTCTAACATAATAGCCAGTTTATTAATGAAAAGAAAAAAAAAATTAAAAAAAATCTTCCAGACTCTCTTACTCAATCTAATTTCTTTTCTAAGAGCTGCGGGCTTTGCGGTTTTAAAGTTTATATTAGCCTCTTTCATAAGAATTAGGAAAGGTAAATTTGAGCCCGCAGCATCTGTCTCTCCAGCTTTGTGGTGCTCCCAGGAACTAGAAAAACAATATAGTTAGAATCTTGGGAGCAACTCCACCACTCTATACAACTTTTCACTTTTCTGAGCCCTCTGGGCTGCTTGATTGATGGATACAGTGTGTGTGTATATGTGTGTATGTATATATATATATATATATATATATATATATATATATATAATCAATTTAAAGGCACAAGTCACTTTGTAAACTGTGCACTTTAGATCTCGAGTAGAATCAATTTAAGTGGATAATAATTAATAAGCTGAAGTCACTATTTATAGATATTACTCATTAGATTTAATGAATTGCACAAGTCACTTTTGTAAACTGAGCCCTTTAGTGGAATCAAGTTAAGTGGATAAAATTAAAAAAATCTTTTTAAATCAAATTAATTGAGCAAACAAAATATCCAGGAGTATTAATTAATAAATTACCTGAATGAATTAATTTTTTACAAGTACTGGTACATAGATTCAATGGAATAAGGTTGGTTTAAATGAATTCATGATGATGTTTTTAAGCTAAGAGTGTGAATAATTGATTAAGGTGGCTAATTAATTTCCTTTTTAAAACTGATAAATTTCAATAAATGAATTAAGAAGTCGGCTATCAGTTGATTTTTAACACAACCTGGTGATCCTTGCACGTAGCACTTTATATTTACACAAAAAAACGCTGGTTTCCTTGTATCAACATTTATTAAAATATGGTGTAGCATCACAATTGTTACACCTGGTTACAATCAAGTATTCCCCTGCCCTGTGGGTTTGAGACCAACAACAGTCTCAATTGAGTGTACACAGTGGATAAGGTTACATTCTAAGGGGTAACCATAACTGTCATAAACACAAATTAAGAAATCTTATATAAAAATAGAGATAGTAAGGAGAAGTGTATATATATAGTCACAGACAAGGTTCTTTTTTTCTTGTTCTTTATTAATATAATAGCCAGAACACTGCTTCCTGCTTTTCAGCTCTCTGACTGAGTTAGTCAGTGACTTGAAGGGGGGGCACATTAAAAGTTTCCTATAGTTCATGATGACATCCTAAACCTAACCCTGTCCCTTCTCAACCTGACAGAGTTTCCAATGTTAGCGGACTACTGCTGCACAAATATGGCAGCCCCCTTATAGAGGGACACTGAGGGGATCAGATAGGTAATGTTCAAACATTTGCCAAATACATTTATGGCAAAATTTTTAATAGCATACAAAAATATTATGATGTCAGTATCTCTTGGAAGTTATGTTCTGAAATCTGACTATGCTAATTAGCATTCTGGTTCAGTTCAGAATTTGGCATTTGTCAGATTCAATACATCCCTATTTAAAATTCTAATTTTGATGTTTTGTTTTTATATCCTATTTGTAAATATGCTTACTTGCTGTGAGATAAAGTAGAACCCCCATTTTACATTTTTCAGGGGACCAGGAAAAAAAATTGTAGAACAGAAAAATGTAAAATCGAGGAAATGTTTTAAAGCAAATTATTCCTCAGTGCCCAATAAGTCCGTGATGTAAGCACAGGAGTCTGGTTTACTCTGAAATACCATATTTACTGTGTTAATAACTAGGGCTAAGCATTGCAGCATTAAATGTAACCCTGTGGGGGAAGGGGCAATGTGCAAGATCTCTCTATAACATGCACAGGCTAAAGCAATAAATGATTAGTGCATGACTGTGCTAGGTGCAAACTAATTGGACTTGACTAGATACACACAGATCCATGTCAAAATATGCATTTGGTTAGTATTTTTTACCTCTTTAACTTCACTAATAATTCAGAGGATAAAGCCATTTTTTGCAAACAGCTGGACAAAGTTTTGGTGTAAAATCAGAGAAAATAGCCTACTGAAATGCATTATAAATTGGCGGGGACCATAAAAAAAGACATTTTAATGTGGAAAAACTTAAATCAGGCTATGTAAAAGGTTGAGGTTTCACTGTTATCAAACTATTGGAAGTTTAAAGTGATACTGACACTAAAAAATTTCTTTTGAAAATATTAATCTACATTAAAAGTTACCTATAGGGCTGCTTTTGTAAGTAATTATTTGAAGTTCATAAACCTGACTGTCCCTTCTAAACCTGTCAGAGTTTCTAATGCTAACAGACTCCAGCTGCACAAATATTGCAGCCCCCTCATAGAGGAACAGGGTAGTAAGAAAGGTAATGTAAAAGCATCGGGCAAATACTTTTATGGCAAAATTATGAATAGCATTCTAAGACAACGTTATTATAGATAATAAAAAAAGGTTATTTTCTGATGTCCGTATCTCTTTAACAGAAACATACGTGACGTCTCACTCGTGCTCATGCTCAGGAATAACCCAGATTATCCAAAGTATTTTGCTTGTGGAATTTGCTGTGTTTTGTATTTGAGGATTTTGTAATGGCAAAATGTCTATTGTGTTGAATATGTGAAGTGGGATTTCTATTCTACAAATGTATTCCTTTTTTTTTTTTTACATGCAGAGAGAAAACCTCTGGTCCCAAGTATTGCTGTGAGTGAAGGGGATCCTGCAGGTGGTTTAGAACCAGCAGAACATACAAAGATCCAGATTCCTCCTCCAGCCCATCCTGGCCCTGTTCACCAGCCTCCACCTATACCTCATCGGCCACCTCCTCCTCCACCAGCTAGCTATATTACGGGGATGTCTACAACCAATTCATACATGTCTGGAGAGGGTTACCAGAGTTTACAGTCCATGATGAAGACTGAAGGGCCATCTTATGGAAGTCTTCCTCCAAATTATGGGCCCCCTGCTCATTTGCCATATCATCCTCATGTTTTTCCACCTAATCCTCCACCCACTGTACCACCGCCACCACCTCCTTCTTCATTCCCACCTCCTAACATTCCTCCTCCTACACCTGTCTATCCACCACCTCCAACATACAACCCTAATTTCCCACCTCCTAGACTGCCACCCACTCATGCAGTTCCCAGTCATCCCCCTCCAGGAATTGCAATGCCACCAACCTCCTATCCTCCTCCTGCTGTGCCCCCGGGTGGGCAGCCTCCTGTTGTACCTCCTCCAATTCCACCTCCTGGGATGCCACCAGTTGCAGGGCTGGGCCGTGCTGCTTGGATGAGATAACCACGCTTTCTTGCCGTCATATATCAAAGGTTTTCATTGTAGGGGGAGAATTTGAAGTCCTGTTTATTTTTTTTTATTTTTTTGCTCATTGTGGGCATCATCAGAAGCGCTAGTTGATACCCAGTTAAAGTAGCTTCCCAAAAGTAAAAGAACCTGTAGCTGCTATATTTTCCTTTCCACTACAAGCAAGTGTTTAATCTCTTGAAACTGTTAGCCTAACATCTTTAGCTTACTGGAATTTGTACAAGTTAATGGGGAGTGACCATGAAAAACTCATTTTAATATAAACTTTATCGTATGGACACTCCTAAATCTTATCAATAAAGTTTTTTTCTAATATAAAGTAACTCTTCAATGTCCTACTCTCTGCCATCTGTGCCAAACCAGTGGTGATGTCCATATGCATTGTGCAAGCTGCATTTAGAGATTGCTGAGAGAAGGATAGTGAGTAAATTGATAGGGAGTCATTTCAAATGAAGTTCCTTATTTTCCTAGGATGAAGCTTGTAGCAAATGTTTGTTTTTAGAATATCTCCCTTTTAAGAAGGTATGCTTAAAAACAAGATCCCTTCCAACATATTGTATGGCTGTATATAAATGATTCCAGATATCTCTCTAGCAACCTCATAAGGGGATTCCAGTAAAAGAGCACCTGTGGGGACCCCTGTAGCAGCTTTAGATTCTTACTGAGTAAAATCTTGAATGTTCTTCCCACATTTTATATTTCTGTCTATGGCATATGCCTAAGCCACCAGGCTACGGAGACCCAGAGCGCTTGAGGGTTTCCCCTAAATTACCCCAGAGGGAAAGAACTGGAAAGCATGGGGTTTTTCCTTTCCTTAGTCCCAGTATTGTTAGGCACCTTCCAGTGATTATATTTACTTGCCTGATGCCTGGGCTGGTTCTGTAGTTCACTAAAAACTGCATTGGCCTGGGGTATTCCTGTAGAATATCGTCGTCGCCATCTTTGTTCTGGTGCAAGCAGACGCATGAGTAGTACAGTCAAAGCTGAACTTGGATGCAAAAAGATTATCTCACTGGCCAGGCTTGAAGAAGGAAGTAAAAGGAGTTCACAGGAAATTAGCTCGTACGGAAATATCTTGGGCCCTGGCTATCTGTTAAGCTATTATAATGACTGAGGGGCCTAATATCCCTTTCCTTCTCCTTTAATGGTTGAGCTTGGAGATTCGTATAAAAAACGACATGGATAAAATTAAGGCAGTGTAACATTCAAGTCCCTAATGAAGTTTGACACAACCTTCAGAAGCAGGCTGCAACCCGTTGTCCTCAAAAACTACTAAAAGCACCACAGGGAACTTTTTTTAAACCAAAAGTTCAAATGGAGGCTTGGTTGAGGTGTTCAAACATATGGTAAGTGGAAGGATCTACCTGATGCAAGGTCTGACCCTTAACCCTTTCCTTGCCAGTCATTTTGTCCAAAATGCGAACATCTACTGCCAAGCAGTTTAGACTTTTTGTACTCTTTCACTTTAAAGACATTTCCGAGGGTGGCCTTTTAGTTTACCCAGGAAAATGAATAAATATATCTATGTATGCCAAACTACCAAGTTGCAATTCTTTCCTAAAGTTATACTTTTTTATAAAATTGGTGAATTTTTTTAAAAGATAACCCCAATGCTTCCAATCTACATCATTATATCTTCTACACATCATTAAGTACTAATGTCAAACACCCTGAAAATGATTGCCAGGAGTCCAATGAACAGTTTGATGCCCAATATGTATAGGGTTACCTAAGCATGTGGCATATAAGGAGCCCCAAAATGTAGACACCCCGTTTGAGCTATCAGTTCTGTAATTGCAGATACTGCAAAATCAACATATCTGCATAGATGGGGGGGGGCAAAGGTAGAAAAAACTATGTTCACCCCCAGAAACCCATATATTCTCTAGTCAGCCCTCCTGTCAGTGCAGACGTCAGGTTTTGTCTTGATTCACCTCTGGAGGCAGGACAAAAAGATTGATGCCCCTTGGCTCCTCCTTGATATATGAGTTGGCTCCACCATCTTCCCCCAGTTTTTTGTCCTACCTCGGAGGTGAAGGACAGTTTAAAAAAAAATGTTCTTTTATTGTAATTATTTTCTTTTATTTACTTTTCTTTACAGGAGGAACTAGTGCCTACACTCAGGATACGCTGAGCTATCCATAGGAGTGTGACAGGAGCAAAATTGGCACATACACTTGGGCAAATATATAGACACGCGGAGCTGTCTACACTGTGGCACATAGAGCCCATTTTCTGCTGAACACGCTAAGCTGTTCATGTAGTAGAAAGAGGAAAATGCAAGCCTATTTACTACTGGGGCATGCTGATGCTGCCTAGAGCAGGGTAAAAATGGCATTACTGGACGGAGGAAGGTAATCTCCCTACACTGTACCCAACACGGGTACACTCCCATGACACTCTGAAGGGAGACTTACTAGGTAAGGGATACGAGCGGGTACTTTCCGCACGGTATCCGCATTTCAGGCAGCTGTAAATACTCTTCCCCAGTGTACCAGGACATAGTTCCCGCCGTGAGCCGGGTAAAGCTTCACTGACCTCATCGGGTGGTGCATCTCGCTAAACTCCCCCTGAAACTAGAGACAGCGTAGATAAACGCTTATGTCACTCGCAGCGCTACACTAACTGCGATCAGTAACGCGGTCATTTGTTTTTGCCGCACTAGAGCATATCCATACAGGAGAAGCAACGCAAGGCCAGTTTCACGGGCATGATAGCTGAGGATTCAGCGGGCACTGTGAGTTACACTGTTTTTACCCTTTTCTGCACAAGATCATGGAGAGGGCAGATTCTCTTACCGAATTAAGGGCAGAGATACACACAGTCAAGAAAAGAGAGCAAAGGGTTTCTAAAAACCAGACAAGTTGCCAAAATGCAGAAAATGTAGGCACTTCCTGAGGAAAGCTGGAAAGAACTATTGTTCTGACTGCAGACCCACTAGGAGTTCAGACTCCTTGGAAGCACCAATCTTATTTCCTCACCCCCCTCAGCAACCTGATGTGGTAGACTCAGCTCCAAACACACCTCCCCCAGGGAGCAGCACCCGTGGTATCACTCCACCTGCAGCTATCACTCCATCTACATCAATTTTACCACCAGGGATCACTGACGTTCTAACACCCACCTTACGGGACCTTAGTCCCCAGCCACGGCCACCAATAACACATCAATTTGGAGATTTTCTCCAGTGGATTATGAATACTGTTCAACCTCCACAGCCATCCACATCCAGAGAACCGCAAACGCGTAAAACAGCCATCCCTTCTGTTTCATTAGACTCAGAGGATGGGTTGGTTTCTGACTCAGAGGATGAGATACTTCCTCACCTACAATCAGACAAATCTGATCATTCAAATACCACATCAGACAGTGACTCTGAGGAAGAGAAACAATCACTAGTAAACCCAGAAGTCTCAAAAAGACTATTAAAGGAGAAGGAAAGCTACGGAGGCATTTTATTGCCAATAGATTAGCTGCAATAGTGCAAGCTAGAATGCGATATTTATTCTGTAGAATGTTTTACCATACCTGAGTAAAAAGCTCTAGAAACTCTCTGTTTGTTTAGAATAGGAGCTGCAGTATTAATGTGGTGTGACATCACTTCCTGCCTGAGTCTCTCCCTGCTCTGGGCTCAGATTACAGTAGAGAAGGGAGGGGTGGGGGGAGAGGAGCAAACTGAGCATGCTCACGCCCAGGGCAATGAGGTTTAAGCTGAAAACAGGAAGTCTGATACAGAAGCCCATGAGTACACAATAGAAGGAAAGAAATGCAGTATTTATTTTGAAAGGGGACTCAGAGCAACATTACTTTGGGGGTTTACTGTTATATTTAGATTGACCTTTCTGATAAGGCTTACTTAGTTTTAACCTTTCCTTCTCCTTTAAGGCAGATGTTACAGACACTTGAAATCAAGGATCAAACAGTACCCCTTTCAAAGGCAGATAAACTAGGGGGACACAAAAAGTCTAAATTGACATTTCCAGTATTTGTCAATTACCCAAGCTGTAGAGGCTGAATGGAGATTCTTCAAAACCATCAGAAGAATACGAGAGGAAATGGGATAGGGCTCCCAAAGTTGATTCAGCGGGGGCAAAAGTACCTTCTTATCAACAGGAAAGAAGCAGAGGTTTGATAATACAAACAGGTTATCTGGCAAAAGAACATGGAACTCACAAGGCAGACTACAGATCATCTTAAACTGAGCAAGGCAACAAACTCGGTAGAACCACCTGGCACCAGCAGAACTGGAATACAAAGAAACTTGCAGGCAAGCCCAACTCCGCCTGACTGCATCAGGCAGAGAAAAGGGGCAGACTACAGAGATACATGGGCAAATGGGAGACAAATGTGACAGACACATGGGTTATCACTATACTTCAGCAGGGCTACAGAATCCCTTTTTCCCCTCACTTACCGCCTTGAAGGTTCATGCTAACCTCCATAGCACCACACAAGGAACACATTGTACAGAGGGTTGTGGAAAATCTTCTAATTACAGAAGTGATAGAGAAAATTCTGACTCATCTACAGTTTAAGGGCTTCTACTCCAACCTCTTTCTAGTACGAATAAAAGAGGGAACCTTCAGACCCATCCTAAATCTGAAACCAATGAACTGCATGGTTCACAACAAAAAATTCAAGATGGAGTCCATAAAATCAGTGATAGCATCCATGGAACCCAATATATTCATGACGTCAATAGATTTACAAGACATCTACCTCCACATCCCCATACATGCTGTGTCCAGACAATACCTCCGGTTCGCCATCAATGACCAACGTTACCAATTCAATTTATTGCCCTTTGGACTCACCATGTATTTTCACAAAAATTCTAGCACCAATTGTGGCCTACCTCAGATCCCTGGGAATACATGTCATTCCTTATTTAGATGACCTATTGATAACAGCACCATCAGAGGTACAATCAGCCAGGGATACAGACACGTGCATACAAGTACTCACTCAGCATGGGTGGATTCTCAACACCCGCAAGAGCTGTCTAATACCCTGCCAGACAACTCTGTTTCTGGGACTCTGGTTCAACTCAGTCACACAAAAAGTGTCCTTAACTCAAGAGAAGATCACCAAATTGATTTCTACAACTCTGACCTTCTTACCAAGGAGAGAAAGGTCAGCAGAGGACTGCCTGAACCTACTAGGCCTCATGGTATCAGCCTTAGAGGCCATTCCCTTTGCTAGGTTCCACATGAGACCCCTTCAACACAACTTTCTAACTCACTGGAACAAGAACCACAAGGATTTACAACAAATGATACCAATAGAGGAGACCACACGCGAAAAACTGACATGGTGGACCACACCAGAAAATTTACAAAGAGTCTGCAGTTGGTTCTCTTCCCCTGTGGGAGATTCTAACTACAGATGCCAGCCTCAAAGGCTGGGGAGCGATTTATCTTCAGGGGATTTGGTCTCCACAGGAGAGTCAACTTCCCATCAATGTGCTCGAACTGCGGGCTATCGCCCTAGCACTAGAGGGATTGACACCACTATTAACTTCTTTGCTAGTCAGGATTCTGATTCTGATAATGCACGAGGTATGAACGAGGTAGCTCGCATCCTGTCATGGGCAGAACGGACAGTTCCATTTATCTCAGCAGTTTTCATCCCAGGAACTGGGAAGCAGACTACCTAAGCAGAACAACCATAGACCATGTTGAGTGGTCCCTCAACAACGAGGTATTCCTTCAATTGGCTCACAGATGGGGAAGGCCAGAGGTAGATATGCTAGTCTCAAGACACAACCACAAAGTTCCAACCTACTGTGCCAGGGCATGGGATCCAGGGGCGACCTTTGTCGACGCCCTAGTCACCCCATGGGATTTCCAACTAATATATGCCTTTCCACCACTACTTTTATTACCACGGATCATCAAGAAGATCAAGCACAGCGACACAATGGTTATTCTCATTGCACCAGACTGGGCCAACAGAGTTAGGTTAGGCCTTAATGGGTGGCAGAGGGTGCTTTTTCATATGGGGACCCCCAAGTTGATGAAAGGGCAAGCTATGGGCAAGCTGCTAGATGGGGAAGCCCAGCCCAGAAGCAGATACCTCGCTATCTTAGAAGGGGAGGAGGTCAGATGGGGAACCCACCCAAAGCAGATACCTGGGTGGGTTAAAAGGGGGGCAAACCCTGTAAGACAAAAGGCAGCCAAATAAAGTTTTATTTCACAAGACCTGCTGCCAAGCACCATTTTTTTCAGCAAGACCCAATTCTATCACAGGCAGGCCACCTTTGTGGCAGCTCTCCCGTCCCTCATTCACCAACTTCCTTTGATTGATGCTGTCCTCTTCCTCTAGGCAGCAACTTCAACAGGTTCTTTGTGTTCTCTGTCCTCAGGCAGCAACTTCCACAGGTTCTTTATGCTCTCTGTCCACAGGCAGCAACTTCCACAGGTTCTTCGTGTTCTCTGTTCCCAGGCCACAACTTCATCGTGTTCTCTGTCCCCAGGCCACAACTTCTTCGTGTTCTCTGTTTCCAGGCCACAACTTCCACAGGTCCATTGTGTTCTCTGTCCCCAGGCAGCAACTTCTACTAATCAACGCACCATCCGATCAATGAGCTACACCAGGCAAGGGCGGGAATCGAACTCACGACCATGTGCTCCGTAGTCAGACACCTTAACCACTAGGCTATCTGGAAGGGCTCTTTTACCAGGGGTTCTAGGGTGCGTATTGACTTTGTTAGGCAGAAGATCCCCTGCCGGCACACAGAGACATTAATTTGTAATGGTCATCTGGAGGCAGCTCATAGCAGAGTAGTCCCTGTGGCGCAGTACGTAAGCTGACTGGTTTATGGTCTGGCAGACTCGGGTTCAAATCCTGGGTGGGACACAGTCACATGGATGCATGCTTTAGCTCCTTTTTGCTGAGCCATTGGTTCCCTTTGTACTTAAGCTTTCAAAGAGACATTTGGTTGTAATGGTCATCTGTAGGCAGCTCAAACAGAGTAGTCCATGTGGTGCAGTACGTAAGGTGACTGGTTTATGGCCTGGGAGTCCCGGGTTCAAATCCTGGGTGGACCCATTCACACGGATGCATGCTTTAGCTCCTTTTTGCTTAGCCATTGGTTCCCTTTGTATTTAAAATTACAAGGAGACATTTGGTTGTAATGGTCATCTAGAGGCAGCTCCACATAGAGAAGACCAGGTGGCATGGCATGTAAGGGGACTGGTATATTTCCTGCGAGCACTGGGTTCAAATCCTGGATAGGGCTTACCTGCCTGCATGCATGCTTTAGCTCCTTCTTTGGTTCCCTTTGAATTTAAGATTTCAAAGAGACATTCGTTTGTAATGGTCATCAGGAAGCACCTAATAATAGAGTAGTCCCTGTGGCACAGTACATAAGGTGACTAGTTTATGGTCTGGGAGTCCCGGGTTCAAATCCTGGCTGGGACACATTCACACGGATGCATTCTTTAGCTCCTTTTTGCTGAGCCATTGGTTCCCTTTGTATTTAAGCTTTCAAAGAGACATTTGGTTGTAATGATCATCTAGAGGCAGCTCCACAAAGAGAAGACCATGTGGTGCAGCATGTAAGCTGACTGGTTTATAGCCTGGGAGTCCTGGGTTCAAATCCTGGGTGGGACAAATTCGCACAGATGCATGCTTTAGCTCCTTTTTGCTGAGCCATTGGTTCCCTTTGTAGTTAAGGTTTCAAAGAGACATTCAGTTGTAATTGTCATCTAGAGGAAGGGCCAAAAAGAATAGTCCAGGTGGTCTGGCGGCTAAGGCAACTGGTTCGTGCCCACTGATCTCTGAGTTTGATTCGCGGTTGGTAATTTTCTGAATCCCTGAACATATGCTTAAAGGGGATGTAAAAACGAAAATAAAACCCTATGTTTACGTTTTTTTAATGAAAAAGAAATCTATCTGCATTATAATTTAATTAAAAAATGTGTACTGATTTTTTAAGAAACCTGACTGTTTGCAGTGAAATTCTCCATTTGGTTTACTTGCTCTGACTGCTGCGGATAGAAAACTTCAGACGGTCCATAGCTGCTCTGCAGGGAAACAATCATACATTCAAACACACCCAGGGCAGTCTGCATATTCTGTTCATTAATCTGTCTTGCTGTATCAGCTTCTGTGGCATAAATTAATTGACTGTGTGCAGTTTTGATAATTTATCATGATACTTAAGCTTAACCTCCCAACAGAAGCCCAGACCCCACTGAGCATGTGCATGGTCTTGGTCTTGCAAAGATATTTAACAAAGTAACAAGATGATGACCCCCTCTTGCCAACTTTAAAAGCATAAATCATTTTTTTCAGTAGGCTTCTGTTGCAGTAAGTTTATGTATATTTTGCTTATTATACAAAATACAGCATTTCTAGCATTATTCTATTTTAGACTTTAGTTCCCCTTTAAGCTGCCTTCTGTGTTTAGCAATTGGTTCCCTTTTCTTCATGCTGCATTAACCAGTTGCAGCGTCTTTGAATGTAAGCTTTCAAAGAGACATGCGTTAATGAGTAACCTATGCTTTGGGCTGGGTCAATCGCCAAATCTTGGATTCCAAAATGGTTTTTTTCAAGCCCTGTATAGAAAACTGTTCTCAATAAGCAATTCCCAAGATTAACCCCGGGCTGATGCTAGGCAAACCCCCAAAAAGAGCAGCGGGTTGGGGTTAGTGGGTGGTGGAGGGTGCTTTTCCATATGGTGACCCCCAAGTTGATGAAAGGGCAAGGCATGTTCAAGGTGCTAGATGGGGAAGCCCAGCCAAGAAGCAGATACCTGGCTATCTTTTCAGGAGAGGAGGCCAGATGGGGAACCCACCCAAAGCAGATACCTAGTTGAGTTGAAAGGGGGGCAACCCCTGTAAGACAAAAGACAGCCAAATACAGTTTTATTGCACAAGTGCTGCTGCCAAGCACCATTTTTTTCAGCAAGACCCCCCATTCTATCACAGGCAGGCCACCTCCGGCTCCACCTTTGCTGCAGCTCTCCCGTCCCTCATTCACCAACTTCCTTTGATTGATGCTGTCCTCTTCCTCTAGGCAGCAACTTCCACAGGTTCTTGGTGTTCTCTGTCCTCAGGCAGCAACTTCCACAGGTTCTTTATGCTCTCTGTCCACAGGCATTTACTTCCACAGGTTCTTCATGTTCTCTGTCCCCAGGCCACAACTTCCACAGGTTCTTCGTGTTCTCTGTTTCCAGGCCACAACTTCCACAGGTCCTTCGTGTTCTCTGTCCCCAGGCAGCAACTTCTACTAATCAACGCACCATCCGATCAATGAGCTACACCAGGCAAGGGCGGGAATCGAACTCACGACCATGTGCTCCGTAGGCAGACACCTTAACCACTAGGCTATCTGGAAGGGCTCTTTTACCAGGGGTTCTAGGGTGCGTATTGACTTTGTTAGGCAGAAGATCCCCTGCCGGCACACAGAGACATTAATTTGTAATGGTCATCTGGAGGCAGCTCATAGCAGAGTAGTCCCTGTGGCGCAGTACGTAAGCTGACTGGTTTATGGTCTGGCAGACCCGGGTTCAAATCCTGGGTGGGACACAGTCACATGGATGCATGCTTTAGCTCCTTTTTGCTGAGCCATTGGTTCCCTTTGTACTTAAGCTTTCAAAGAGACATTTGGTTGTAATGGTCATCTGTAGGCAGCTCAAACAGAGTAGTCCATGTGGCGCAGTACGTAAGGTGACTGGTTTATGGCCTGGGAGTCCCGGGTTCAAATCCTGGGTGGGACACATTCACACGGATGCATGCTTTAGCTCCTTTTTGCTTAGCCATTGGTTCCCTTTGTATTTAAAATTACAAGGAGACATTTGGTTGTAATGGTCATCTAGAGGCAGCTCCACATAGAGAAGACCAGGTGGCATGGCATGTAAGGTGACTGGTTTATTTCCTGAGAGCCCTGGGTTCAAATCCTGGGTGGGCTTATCTGCCTGGATGCATGCTTTAGCTCCTTCTTTGGTTCCCTTTGAATTTAAGATTTCAAAGAGACATTCGGTTGTAATGGTCATCAGGAAGCACCTACTAATAGAGTAGTCCCTGTGGCACAGTACATAAGGTGACTAGTTTATGGTCTGGGAGTCCCGGGTTCAAATCCTGGCTGGGACACATTCACACAGATGCATTCTTTAGCTCCTTTTTGCTGAGCCATTGGTTCCCTTTGTATTTAAGCTTTCAAAGAGACATTTGGTTGTAATGGTCATCTAGAGGCAGCTCCACGAAGAGAAGACCATGTGGTGCAGCATGTAAGCTGACTGGTTTATAGCCTGGGAGTCCTGGGTTCAAATCCTGGGTGGGACAAATTCACACAGATGCATGCTTTAGCTCCTTTTTGCTGAGCCATTGGTTCCCTTTGTAGTTAAGGTTTCAAAGAGACATTCAGTTGTAATTGTCATCTAGAGGAAGGGCCACAAAGAATAGTCCAGGTGGTCTGGCGCCTAAGGCAACTGGTTCGTGCCCACTGATCTCTGAGTTTGATTCGCGGTTGGTAATTTTCTGAATCCCTGAACATATGCTTAAAGGGGATGTAAAAATGAAAATAAAACCCTATGTTTACGTTTTTTTAATGAAAAAGAAATC
Organism: Xenopus laevis; assembly: GCF_017654675.1. Lineage (NCBI taxonomy): Eukaryota > Metazoa > Chordata > Amphibia > Anura > Pipidae > Xenopus > Xenopus laevis. The sequence goes on from NC_054385.1 coordinate 81,454,516, forward strand.
TATCTGCATTATAATTTAATTAAAAAATGTGTACTGATTTTTTAAGAAACCTGACTGTTTGCAGTGAAATTCTCCATTTGGTTTACTTGCTCTGACTGCTGCGGATAGAAAACTTCAGACGGTCCATAGCTGCTCTGCAGGGAAACAATCATACATTCAAACACACCCAGGGCAGTCTGCATATTCTGTTCATTAATCTGTCTTGCTGTATCAGCTTCTGTGGCATAAATTAATTGACTGTGTGCAGTTTTGATAATTTATCATGATACTTAAGCTTAACCTCCCAACAGAAGCCCAGACCCCACTGAGCATGTGCATGGTCTTGGTCTTGCAAAGATATTTAACAAAGTAACAAGATGATGACCCCCTCTTGCCAACTTTAAAAGCATAAATCATTTTTTCAGTAGGCTTCTGTTGCAGTAAGTTTATGTATATTTTGCTTATTATACAAAATACAGCATTTCTAGCATTATTCTATTTTAGACTTTAGTTCCCCTTTAAGCTGCCTTCTGTGTTTAGCAATTGGTTCCCTTTTCTTCATGCTGCATTAACCAGTTGCAGCGTCTTTGAATGTAAGCTTTCAAAGAGACATGCGTTAATGAGTAACCTATGCTTTGGGCTGGGTCAATCGCCAAATCTTGGATTCCAAAATGGTTTTTTTCAAGCCCTGTATAGAAAACTGTTCTCAATAAGCAATTCCCAAGATTAACCCCGGGCTGATGCTAGGCAAACCCCCAAAAAAGAGCAGCGGGTTGGGGTTAGTGGGTGGTGGAGGGTGCTTTTCCATATGGTGACCCCCAAGTTGATGAAAGGGCAAGGCATGTTCAAGGTGCTAGATGGGGAAGCCCAGCCAAGAAGCAGATACCTGGCTATCTTTTCAGGAGAGGAGGCCAGATGGGGAACCCACCCAAAGCAGATACCTAGTTGAGTTGAAAGGGGGGCAACCCTGTAAGACAAAAGACAGCCAAATACAGTTTTATTTCACAAGAGCTGCTGCCAAGCACCATTTTTTTCAGCAAGACCCCCCATTCTATCACAGGCAGGCCACCTCCGGCTCCACCTTTGCTGCAGCTCTCCCGTCCCTCATTCACCAACTTCCTTTGATTGATGCTGTCCTCTTCCTCTAGGCAGCAACTTCCACAGGTTCTTGGTGTTCTCTGTCCTCAGGCAGCAACTTCCACAGGTTCTTTATGCTCTCTGTCCACAGGCATTTACTTCCACAGGTTCTTCATGTTCTCTGTCCCCAGGCCACAACTTCCACAGGTTCTTCGTGTTCTCTGTTTCCAGGCCACAACTTCCACAGGTCCTTCGTGTTCTCTGTCCCCAGGCAGCAACTTCTACTAATCAACGCACCATCCGATCAATGAGCTACACCAGGCAAGGGCGGGAATCGAACTCACGACCATGTGCTCCGTAGGCAGACACCTTAACCACTAGGCTATCTGGAAGGGCTCTTTTACCAGGGGTTCTAGGGTGCGTATTGACTTTGTTAGGCAGAAGATCCCCTGCCGGCACACAGAGACATTAATTTGTAATGGTCATCTGGAGGCAGCTCATAGCAGAGTAGTCCCTGTGGCGCAGTACGTAAGCTGACTGGTTTATGGTCTGGCAGACCCGGGTTCAAATCCTGGGTGGGACACAGTCACATGGATGCATGCTTTAGCTCCTTTTTGCTGAGCCATTGGTTCCCTTTGTACTTAAGCTTTCAAAGAGACATTTGGTTGTAATGGTCATCTGTAGGCAGCTCAAACACAGTAGTCCATGTGGCGCAGTACGTAAGGTGACTGGTTTATGGCCTGGGAGTCCCGGGTTCAAATCCTGGGTGGGACACATTCACACGGATGCATGCTTTAGCTCCTTTTTGCTTAGCCATTGGTTCCCTTTGTATTTAAAATTACAAGGAGACATTTGGTTGTAATGGTCATCTAGAGGCAGCTCCACATAGAGAAGACCAGGTGGCATGGCATGTAAGGTGACTGGTTTATTTCCTGCGAGCCCTGGGTTCAAATCCTGGGTGGGCCTTATCTGCCTGGATGCATGCTTTAGCTCCTTCTTTGGTTCCCTTTGAATTTAAGATTTCAAAGAGACATTCGGTTGTAATGGTCATCAGGAAGCACCTACTAATAGAGTAGTCCCTGTGGCACAGTACATAAGGTGACTAGTTTATGGTCTGGGAGTCCCGGGTTCAAATCCTGGCTGGGACACATTCACACAGATGCATTCTTTAGCTCCTTTTTGCTGAGCCATTGGTTCCCTTTGTATTTAAGCTTTCAAAGAGACATTTGGTTGTAATGGTCATCTAGAGGCAGCTCCACGAAGAGAAGACCATGTGGTGCAGCATGTAAGCTGACTGGTTTATAGCCTGGGAGTCCTGGGTTCAAATCCTGGGTGGGACAAATTCACACAGATGCATGCTTTAGCTCCTTTTTGCTGAGCCATTGGTTCCCTTTGTAGTTAAGGTTTCAAAGAGACATTCAGTTGTAATTGTCATCTAGAGGAAGGGCCACAAAGAATAGTCCAGGTGGTCTGGCGCCTAAGGCAACTGGTTCGTGCCCACTGATCTCTGAGTTTGATTCGCGGTTGGTAATTTTCTGAATCCCTGAACATATGCTTAAAGGGGATGTAAAAATGAAAATAAAACCCTATGTTTACGTTTTTTTAATGAAAAGAATCTATCTGCATTATAATTTAATTAAAAAATGTGTACTGATTTTTTAAGAAACCTGACTGTTTGCAGTGAAATTCTCCATTTGGTTTACTTGCTCTGACTGCTGCGGATAGAAAACTTCAGACGGTCCATAGCTGCTCTGCAGGGAAACAATCATACATTCAAACACACCCAGGGCAGTCTGCATATTCTGTTCATTAATCTGTCTTGCTGTATCAGCTTCTGTGGCATAAATTAATTGACTGTGTGCAGTTTTGATAATTTATCATGATACTTAAGCTTAACCTCCCAACAGAAGCCCAGACCCCACTGAGCATGTGCATGGTCTTGGTCTTGCAAAGATATTTAACAAAGTAACAAGATGATGACCCCCTCTTGCCAACTTTAAAAGCATAAATCATTTTTTCAGTAGGCTTCTGTTGCAGTAAGTTTATGTATATTTTGCTTATTATACAAAATACAGCATTTCTAGCATTATTCTATTTTAGACTTTAGTTCCCCTTTAAGCTGCCTTCTGTGTTTAGCAATTGGTTCCCTTTTCTTCATGCTGCATTAACCAGTTGCAGCGTCTTTGAATGTAAGCTTTCAAAGAGACATGCGTTAATGAGTAACCTATGCTTTGGGCTGGGTCAATCGCCAAATCTTGGATTCCAAAATGGTTTTTTTCAAGCCCTGTATAGAAAACTGTTCTCAATAAGCAATTCCCAAGATTAACCCCGGGCTGATGCTAGGCAAACCCCCAAAAAAGAGCAGCGGGTTGGGGTTAGTGGGTGGTGGAGGGTGCTTTTCCATATGGTGACCCCCAAGTTGATGAAAGGGCAAGGCATGTTCAAGGTGCTAGATGGGGAAGCCCAGCCAAGAAGCAGATACCTGGCTATCTTTTCAGGAGAGGAGGCCAGATGGGGAACCCACCCAAAGCAGATACCTAGTTGAGTTGAAACCCCTGTAAGACAAAAGACAGCCAAATACAGTTTTATTTCACAAGAGCTGCTGCCAAGCACCATTTTTTTCAGCAAGACCCCCCATTCTATCACAGGCAGGCCACCTCCGGCTCCACCTTTGCTGCAGCTCTCCCGTCCCTCATTCACCAACTTCCTTTGATTGATGCTGTCCTCTTCCTCTAGGCAGCAACTTCCACAGGTTCTTGGTGTTCTCTGTCCTCAGGCAGCAACTTCCACAGGTTCTTTATGCTCTCTGTCCACAGGCATTTACTTCCACAGGTTCTTCATGTTCTCTGTCCCCAGGCCACAACTTCCACAGGTTCTTCGTGTTCTCTGTTTCCAGGCCACAACTTCCACAGGTCCTTCGTGTTCTCTGTCCCCAGGCAGCAACTTCTACTAATCAACGCACCATCCGATCAATGAGCTACACCAGGCAAGGGCGGGAATCGAACTCACGACCATGTGCTCCGTAGGCAGACACCTTAACCACTAGGCTATCTGGAAGGGCTCTTTTACCAGGGGTTCTAGGGTGCGTATTGACTTTGTTAGGCAGAAGATCCCCTGCCGGCACACAGAGACATTAATTTGTAATGGTCATCTGGAGGCAGCTCATAGCAGAGTAGTCCCTGTGGCGCAGTACGTAAGCTGACTGGTTTATGGTCTGGCAGACCCGGGTTCAAATCCTGGGTGGGACACAGTCACATGGATGCATGCTTTAGCTCCTTTTTGCTGAGCCATTGGTTCCCTTTGTACTTAAGCTTTCAAAGAGACATTTGGTTGTAATGGTCATCTGTAGGCAGCTCAAACACAGTAGTCCATGTGGCGCAGTACGTAAGGTGACTGGTTTATGGCCTGGGAGTCCCGGGTTCAAATCCTGGGTGGGACACATTCACACGAATGCATGCTTTAGCTCCTTTTTGCTTAGCCATTGGTTCCCTTTGTATTTAAAATTACAAGGAGACATTTGGTTGTAATGGTCATCTAGAGGCAGCTCCACATAGAGAAGACCAGGTGGCACGGCATGTAAGGTGACTGGTTTATTTCCTGAGAGCCCTGGGTTCAAATCCTGGGTGGGCCTTATCTGCCTGGATGCATGCTTTAGCTCCTTCTTTGGTTCCCTTTGAATTTAAGATTTCAAAGAGACATTCGGTTTTAATGGTCATCAGGAAGCACCTACTAATAGAGTAGTCCCTGTGGCACAGTACATAAGGTGACTAGTTTATGGTCTGGGAGTCCCGGGTTCAAATCCTGGCTGTGACACATTCACACAGATGCATTCTTTAGCTCCTTTTTGCTGAGCCATTGGTTCCCTTTGTAGTTAAGCTTTCAAAGAGACATTTGGTTGTAATGGTCATCTAGAGGCAGCTCCACGAAGAGAAGACCATGTGGTGCAGCATGTAAGCTGACTGGTTTATAGCCTGGGAGTCCTGGGTTCAAATCCTGGGTGGGACAAATTCACACAGATGCATGCTTTAGCTCCTTTTTGCTGAGCCATTGGTTCCCTTTGTAGTTAAGGTTTCAAAGAGACATTCAGTTGTAATTGTCATCTAGAGGAATGGCCACAAAGAATAGTCCAGGTGGTCTGGCGCCTAAGGCAACTGGTTCGTGCCCACTGATCTCTGAGTTTGATTCGAGGTTGGTAATTTTCTGAATCCCTGAACATATGCTTAAAGGGGATGTAAAAATGAAAATAAAACCCTATGTTTACGTTTTTTTAATGAAAAAGAAATCTATCTGCATTATAATTTAATTAAAAAATGTGTACTGATTTTTTAAGAAACCTGACTGTTTGCAGTGAAATTCTCCATTTGGTTTACTTGCTCTGACTGCTGCGGATAGAAAACTTCAGACGGTCCATAGCTGCTCTGCAGGGAAACAATCATACATTCAAACACACCCAGGGCAGTCTGCATATTCTGTTCATTAATCTGTCTTGCTGTATCAGCTTCTGTGGCATAAATTAATTGACTGTGTGCAGTTTTGATAATTTATCATGATACTTAAGCTTAACCTCCCAACAGAAGCCCAGACCCCACTGAGCATGTGCATGGTCTTGGTCTTGCAAAGATATTTAACAAAGTAACAAGATGATGACCCCCTCTTGCCAACTTTAAAAGCATAAATCATTTTTTCAGTAGGCTTCTGTTGCAGTAAGTTTATGTATATTTTGCTTATTATACAAAATACAGCATTTCTAGCATTATTCTATTTTAGACTTTAGTTCCCCTTTAAGCTGCCTTCTGTGTTTAGCAATTGGTTCCCTTTTCTTCATGCTGCATTAACCAGTTGCAGCGTCTTTGAATGTAAGCTTTCAAAGAGACATGCGTTAATGAGTAACCTATGCTTTGGGCTGGGTCAATCGCCAAATCTTGGATTCCAAAATGGTTTTTTTCAAGCCCTGTATAGAAAACTGTTCTCAATAAGCAATTCCCAAGATTAACCCCGGGCTGATGCTAGGCAAACCCCCAAAAAAGAGCAGCGGGTTGGGGTTAGTGGGTGGTGGAGGGTGCTTTTCCATATGGTGACCCCCAAGTTGATGAAAGGGCAAGGCATGTTCAAGGTGCTAGATGGGGAAGCCCAGCCAAGAAGCAGATACCTGGCTATCTTTTCAGGAGAGGAGGCCAGATGGGGAACCCACCCAAAGCAGATACCTAGTTGAGTTGAAACCCCTGTAAGACAAAAGACAGCCAAATACAGTTTTATTTCACAAGAGCTGCTGCCAAGCACCATTTTTTTCAGCAAGACCCCCCATTCTATCACAGGCAGGCCACCTCCGGCTCCACCTTTGCTGCAGCTCTCCCGTCCCTCATTCACCAACTTCCTTTGATTGATGCTGTCCTCTTCCTCTAGGCAGCAACTTCCACAGGTTCTTGGTGTTCTCTGTCCTCAGGCAGCAACTTCCACAGGTTCTTTATGCTCTCTGTCCACAGGCATTTACTTCCACAGGTTCTTCATGTTCTCTGTCCCCAGGCCACAACTTCCACAGGTTCTTCGTGTTCTCTGTTTCCAGGCCACAACTTCCACAGGTCCTTCGTGTTCTCTGTCCCCAGGCAGCAACTTCTACTAATCAACGCACCATCCGATCAATGAGCTACACCAGGCAAGGGCGGGAATCGAACTCACGACCATGTGCTCCGTAGGCAGACACCTTAACCACTAGGCTATCTGGAAGGGCTCTTTTACCAGGGGTTCTAGGGTGCGTATTGACTTTGTTAGGCAGAAGATCCCCTGCCGGCACACAGAGACATTAATTTGTAATGGTCATCTGGAGGCAGCTCATAACAGAGTAGTCCCTGTGGCGCAGTACGTAAGGTGACTGGTTTATGGTCTGGCAGACCCGGGTTCAAATCCTGGGTGGGACACAGTCACATGGATGCATGCTTTAGCTCCTTTTTGCTGAGCCATTGGTTCCCTTTGTACTTAAGCTTTCAAAGAGACATTTGGTTGTAATGGTCATCTGTAGGCAGCTCAAACACAGTAGTCCATGTGGCGCAGTACGTAAGGTGACTGGTTTATGGCCTGGGAGTCCCGGGTTCAAATCCTGGGTGGGACACATTCACACGAATGCATGCTTTAGCTCCTTTTTGCTTAGCCATTGGTTCCCTTTGTATTTAAAATTACAAGGAGACATTTGGTTGTAATGGTCATCTAGAGGCAGCTCCACATAGAGAAGACCAGGTGGCATGGCATGTAAGGTGACTGGTTTATTTCCTGAGAGCCCTGGGTTCAAATCCTGGGTGGGCCTTATCTGCCTGGATGCATGCTTTAGCTCCTTCTTTGGTTCCCTTTGAATTTAAGATTTCAAAGAGACATTCGGTTTTAATGGTCATCAGGAAGCACCTACTAATAGAGTAGTCCCTGTGGCACAGTACATAAGGTGACTAGTTTATGGTCTGGGAGTCCCGGGTTCAAATCCTGGCTGTGACACATTCACACAGATGCATTCTTTAGCTCCTTTTTGCTGAGCCATTGGTTCCCTTTGTAGTTAAGCTTTCAAAGAGACATTTGGTTGTAATGGTCATCTAGAGGCAGCTCCACGAAGAGAAGACCATGTGGTGCAGCATGTAAGCTGACTGGTTTATAGCCTGGGAGTCCTGGGTTCAAATCCTGGGTGGGACAAATTCACACAGATGCATGCTTTAGCTCCTTTTTGCTGAGCCATTGGTTCCCTTTGTAGTTAAGGTTTCAAAGAGACATTCAGTTGTAATTGTCATCTAGAGGAATGGCCACAAAGAATAGTCCAGGTGGTCTGGCGCCTAAGGCAACTGGTTCGTGCCCACTGATCTCTGAGTTTGATTCGAGGTTGGTAATTTTCTGAATCCCTGAACATATGCTTAAAGGGGATGTAAAAATGAAAATAAAACCCTATGTTTACGTTTTTTTAATGAAAAAGAAATCTATCTGCATTATAATTTAATTAAAAAATGTGTACTGATTTTTTAAGAAACCTGACTGTTTGCAGTGAAATTCTCCATTTGGTTTACTTGCTCTGACTGCTGCGGATAGAAAACTTCAGACGGTCCATAGCTGCTCTGCAGGGAAACAATCATACATTCAAACACACCCAGGGCAGTCTGCATATTCTGTTCATTAATCTGTCTTGCTGTATCAGCTTCTGTGGCATAAATTAATTGACTGTGTGCAGTTTTGATAATTTATCATGATACTTAAGCTTAACCTCCCAACAGAAGCCCAGACCCCACTGAGCATGTGCATGGTCTTGGTCTTGCAAAGATATTTAACAAAGTAACAAGATGATGACCCCCTCTTGCCAACTTTAAAAGCATAAATCATTTTTTCAGTAGGCTTCTGTTGCAGTAAGTTTATGTATATTTTGCTTATTATACAAAATACAGCATTTCTAGCATTATTCTATTTTAGACTTTAGTTCCCCTTTAAGCTGCCTTCTGTGTTTAGCAATTGGTTCCCTTTTCTTCATGCTGCATTAACCAGTTGCAGCGTCTTTGAATGTAAGCTTTCAAAGAGACATGCGTTAATGAGTAACCTATGCTTTGGGCTGGGTCAATCGCCAAATCTTGGATTCCAAAATGGTTTTTTTCAAGCCCTGTATAGAACACTGTTCTCAATAAGCAATTCCCAAGATTAACCCCGGGCTGATGCTAGGCAAACCCCCAAAAAAGAGCAGCGGGTTGGGGTTAGTGGGTGGTGGAGGGTGCTTTTCCATATGGTGACCCCCAAGTTGATGAAAGGGCAAGGCATGTTCAAGGTGCTAGATGGGGAAGCCCAGCCCAGAAGCAGATACCTGGCTATCTTTGCAGGAGAGGAGGCCAGATGGGGAACCCACCCAAAGCAGATACCTAGTTGAGTTGAAAGGGGGGCAACCCCTGTAAGACAAAAGACAGCCAAATACAGTTTTATTTCACAAGAGCTGCTGCCAAGCACCATTTTTTTCAGCAAGACCCCCCATTCTATCACAGGCAGGCCACCTCCGGCTCCACCTTTGCTGCAGCTCTCCCGTCCCTCATTCACCAACTTCCTTTGATTGATGCTGTCCTCTTCCTCTAGGCAGCAACTTCCACAGGTTCTTGGTGTTCTCTGTCCTCAGGCAGCAACTTCCACAGGTTCTTTATGCTCTCTGTCCACAGGCATTTACTTCCACAGGTTCTTCATGTTCTCTGTCCCCAGGCCACAACTTCCACAGGTTCTTCGTGTTCTCTGTTTCCAGGCCACAACTTCCACAGGTCCTTCGTGTTCTCTGTCCCCAGGCAGCAACTTCTACTAATCAACGCACCATCCGATCAATGAGCTACACCAGGCAAGGGCGGGAATCGAACTCACGACCATGTGCTCCGTAGGCAGACACCTTAACCACTAGGCTATCTGGAAGGGCTCTTTTACCAGGGGTTCTAGGGTGCGTATTGACTTTGTTAGGCAGAAGATCCCCTGCCGGCACACAGAGACATTAATTTGTAATGGTCATCTGGAGGCAGCTCATAACAGAGTAGTCCCTGTGGCGCAGTACGTAAGGTGACTGGTTTATGGTCTGGCAGACCCGGGTTCAAATCCTGGGTGGGACACAGTCACATGGATGCATGCTTTAGCTCCTTTTTGCTGAGCCATTGGTTCCCTTTGTACTTAAGCTTTCAAAGAGACATTTGGTTGTAATGGTCATCTGTAGGCAGCTCAAACACAGTAGTCCATGTGGCGCAGTACGTAAGGTGACTGGTTTATGGCCTGGGAGTCCCGGGTTCAAATCCTGGGTGGGACACATTCACACGGATGCATGCTTTAGCTCCTTTTTGCTTAGCCATTGGTTCCCTTTGTATTTAAAATTACAAGGAGACATTTGGTTGTAATGGTCATCTAGAGGCAGCTCCACATAGAGAAGACCAGGTGGCATGGCATGTAAGGTGACTGGTTTATTTCCTGCGAGCCCTGGGTTCAAATCCTGGGTGGGCCTTATCTGCCTGGATGCATGCTTTAGCTCCTTCTTTGGTTCCCTTTGAATTTAAGATTTCAAAGAGACATTCGGTTGTAATGGTCATCAGGAAGCACCTACTAATAGAGTAGTCCCTGTGGCACAGTACATAAGGTGACTAGTTTATGGTCTGGGAGTCCCGGGTTCAAATCCTGGCTGGGACACATTCACACAGATGCATTCTTTAGCTCCTTTTTGCTGAGCCATTGGTTCCCTTTGTAGTTAAGCTTTCAAAGAGACATTTGGTTGTAATGGTCATCTAGAGGCAGCTCCACGAAGAGAAGACCATGTGGTGCAGCATGTAAGCTGACTGGTTTATAGCCTGGGAGTCCTGGGTTCAAATCCTGGGTGGGACAAATTCACACAGATGCATGCTTTAGCTCCTTTTTGCTGAGCCATTGGTTCCCTTTGTAGTTAAGGTTTCAAAGAGACATTCAGTTGTAATTGTCATCTAGAGGAAGGGCCACAAAGAATAGTCCAGGTGGTCTGGCGCCTAAGGCAACTGGTTCGTGCCCACTGATCTCTGAGTTTGATTCGCGGTTGGTAATTTTCTGAATCCCTGAACATATGCTTAAAGGGGATGTAAAAATGAAAATAAAACCCTATGTTTACGTTTTTTTAATGAAAAGAAATCTATCTGCATTATAATTTAATTAAAAAATGTGTACTGATTTTTTAAGAAACCTGACTGTTTGCAGTGAAATTCTCCATTTGGTTTACTTGCTCTGACTGCTGCGGATAGAAAACTTCAGACGGTCCATAGCTGCTCTGCAGGGAAACAATCATACATTCAAACACACCCAGGGCAGTCTGCATATTCTGTTCATTAATCTGTCTTGCTGTATCAGCTTCTGTGGCATAAATTAATTGACTGTGTGCAGTTTTGATAATTTATCATGATACTTAAGCTTAACCTCCCAACAGAAGCCCAGACCCCACTGAGCATGTGCATGGTCTTGGTCTTGCAAAGATATTTAACAAAGTAACAAGATGATGACCCCCTCTTGCCAACTTTAAAAGCATAAATCATTTTTTCAGTAGGCTTCTGGTGCAGTAAGTTTATGTATATTTTGCTTATTATACAAAATACAGCATTTCTAGCATTATTCTATTTTAGACTTTAGTTCCCCTTTAAGCTGCCTTCTGTGTTTAGCAATTGGTTCCCTTTTCTTCATGCTGCATTAACCAGTTGCAGCGTCTTTGAATGTAAGCTTTCAAAGAGACATGCGTTAATGAGTAACCTATGCTTTGGGCTGGGTCAATCGCCAAATCTTGGATTCCAAAATGGTTTTTTTCAAGCCCTGTATAGAACACTGTTCTCAATAAGCAATTCCCAAGATTAACCCCGGGCTGATGCTAGGCAAACCCCCAAAAAAGAGCAGCGGGTTGGGGTTAGTGGGTGGTGGAGGGTGCTTTTCCATATGGTGACCCCCAAGTTGATGAAAGGGCAAGGCATGTTCAAGGTGCTAGATGGGGAAGCCCAGCCCAAGAAGCAGATACCTGGCTATCTTTGCAGGAGAGGAGGCCAGATGGGGAACCCACCCAAAGCAGATACCTAGTTGAGTTGAAAGGGGGGCAACCCCTGTAAGACAAAAGACAGCCAAATACAGTTTTATTTCACAAGAGCTGCTGCCAAGCACCATTTTTTTCAGCAAGACCCCCCATTCTATCACAGGCAGGCCACCTCCGGCTCCACCTTTGCTGCAGCTCTCCCGTCCCTCATTCACCAACTTCCTTTGATTGATGCTGTCCTCTTCCTCTAGGCAGCAACTTCCACAGGTTCTTGGTGTTCTCTGTCCTCAGGCAGCAACTTCCACAGGTTCTTTATGCTCTCTGTCCACAGGCATTTACTTCCACAGGTTCTTCATGTTCTCTGTCCCCAGGCCACAACTTCCACAGGTTCTTCGTGTTCTCTGTTTCCAGGCCACAACTTCCACAGGTCCTTCGTGTTCTCTGTCCCCAGGCAGCAACTTCTACTAATCAACGCACCATCCGATCAATGAGCTACACCAGGCAAGGGCGGGAATCGAACTCACGACCATGTGCTCCGTAGGCAGACACCTTAACCACTAGGCTATCTGGAAGGGCTCTTTTACCAGGGGTTCTAGGGTGCGTATTGACTTTGTTAGGCAGAAGATCCCCTGCCGGCACACAGAGACATTAATTTGTAATGGTCATCTGGAGGCAGCTCATAACAGAGTAGTCCCTGTGGCGCAGTACGTAAGGTGACTGGTTTATGGTCTGGCAGACCCGGGTTCAAATCCTGGGTGGGACACAGTCACATGGATGCATGCTTTAGCTCCTTTTTGCTGAGCCATTGGTTCCCTTTGTACTTAAGCTTTCAAAGAGACATTTGGTTGTAATGGTCATCTGTAGGCAGCTCAAACACAGTAGTCCATGTGGCGCAGTACGTAAGGTGACTGGTTTATGGCCTGGGAGTCCCGGGTTCAAATCCTGGGTGGGACACATTCACACGATGCATGCTTTAGCTCCTTTTTGCTTAGCCATTGGTTCCCTTTGTATTTAAAATTACAAGGAGACATTTGGTTGTAATGGTCATCTAGAGGCAGCTCCACATAGAGAAGACCAGGTGGCATGGCATGTAAGGTGACTGGTTTATTTCCTGAGAGCCCTGGGTTCAAATCCTGGGTGGGCCTTATCTGCCTGGATGCATGCTTTAGCTCCTTCTTTGGTTCCCTTTGAATTTAAGATTTCAAAGAGACATTCGGTTGTAATGGTCATCAGGAAGCACCTACTAATAGAGTAGTCCCTGTGGCACAGTACATAAGGTGACTAGTTTATGGTCTGGGAGTCCCGGGTTCAAATCCTGGCTGGGACACATTCACACAGATGCATTCTTTAGCTCCTTTTTGCTGAGCCATTGGTTCCCTTTGTAGTTAAGCTTTCAAAGAGACATTTGGTTGTAATGGTCATCTAGAGGCAGCTCCACGAAGAGAAGACCATGTGGTGCAGCATGTAAGCTGACTGGTTTATAGCCTGGGAGTCCTGGGTTCAAATCCTGGGTGGGACAAATTCACACAGATGCATGCTTTAGCTCCTTTTTGCTGAGCCATTGGTTCCCTTTGTAGTTAAGGTTTCAAAGAGACATTCAGTTGTAATTGTCATCTAGAGGAAGGGCCACAAAGAATAGTCCAGGTGGTCTGGCGCCTAAGGCAACTGGTTCGTGCCCACTGATCTCTGAGTTTGATTCGCGGTTGGTAATTTTCTGAATCCCTGAACATATGCTTAAAGGGGATGTAAAAACGAAAATAAAACCCTATGTTTACGTTTTTTTAATGAAAAGAATCTATCTGCATTATAATTTAATTAAAAAATGTGTACTGATTTTTTAAGAAACCTGACTGTTTGCAGTGAAATTCTCCATTTGGTTTACTTGCTCTGACTGCTGCGGATAGAAAACTTCAGACGGTCCATAGCTGCTCTGCAGGGAAACAATCATACATTCAAACACACCCAGGGCAGTCTGCATATTCTGTTCATTAATCTGTCTTGCTGTATCAGCTTCTGTGGCATAAATTAATTGACTGTGTGCAGTTTTGATAATTTATCATGATACTTAAGCTTAACCTCCCAACAGAAGCCCAGACCCCACTGAGCATGTGCATGGTCTTGGTCTTGCAAAGATATTTAACAAAGTAACAAGATGATGACCCCCTCTTGCCAACTTTAAAAGCATAAATCATTTTTTTAGTAGGCTTCTGGTGCAGTAAGTTTATGTATATTTTGCTTATTATACAAAATACAGCATTTCTAGCATTATTCTATTTTAGACTTTAGTTCCCCTTTAAGCTGCCTTCTGTGTTTAGCAATTGGTTCCCTTTTCTTCATGCTGCATTAACCAGTTGCAGCGTCTTTGAATGTAAGCTTTCAAAGAGACATGCGTTAATGAGTAACCTATGCTTTGGGCTGGGTCAATCGCCAAATCTTGGATTCCAAAATGGTTTTTTTCAAGCCCTGTATAGAACACTGTTCTCAATAAGCAATTCCCAAGATTAACCCCGGGCTGATGCTAGGCAAACCCCCAAAAAGAGCAGCGGGTTGGGGTTAGTGGGTGGTGGAGGGTGCTTTTCCATATGGTGACCCCCAAGTTGATGAAAGGGCAAGGCATGTTCAAGGTGCTAGATGGGGAAGCCCAGCCCAGAAGCAGATACCTGGCTATCTTTGCAGGAGAGGAGGCCAGATGGGGAACCCACCCAAAGCAGATACCTAGTTGAGTTGAAAGGGGGGCAACCCCTGTAAGACAAAAGACAGCCAAATACAGTTTTATTTCACAAGAGCTGCTGCCAAGCACCATTTTTTTCAGCAAGACCCCCCATTCTATCACAGGCAGGCCACCTCCGGCTCCACCTTTGCTGCAGCTCTCCCGTCCCTCATTCACCAACTTCCTTTGATTGATGCTGTCCTCTTCCTCTAGGCAGCAACTTCCACAGGTTCTTGGTGTTCTCTGTCCTCAGGCAGCAACTTCCACAGGTTCTTTATGCTCTCTGTCCACAGGCATTTACTTCCACAGGTTCTTCATGTTCTCTGTCCCCAGGCCACAACTTCCACAGGTTCTTCGTGTTCTCTGTTTCCAGGCCACAACTTCCACAGGTCCTTCGTGTTCTCTGTCCCCAGGCAGCAACTTCTACTAATCAACGCACCATCCGATCAATGAGCTACACCAGGCAAGGGCGGGAATCGAACTCACGACCATGTGCTCCGTAGGCAGACACCTTAACCACTAGGCTATCTGGAAGGGCTCTTTTACCAGGGGTTCTAGGGTGCGTATTGACTTTGTTAGGCAGAAGATCCCCTGCCGGCACACAGAGACATTAATTTGTAATGGTCATCTGGAGGCAGCTCATAACAGAGTAGTCCCTGTGGCGCAGTACGTAAGGTGACTGGTTTATGGTCTGGCAGACCCGGGTTCAAATCCTGGGTGGGACACAGTCACATGGATGCATGCTTTAGCTCCTTTTTGCTGAGCCATTGGTTCCCTTTGTACTTAAGCTTTCAAAGAGACATTTGGTTGTAATGGTCATCTGTAGGCAGCTCAAACACAGTAGTCCATGTGGCGCAGTACGTAAGGTGACTGGTTTATGGCCTGGGAGTCCCGGGTTCAAATCCTGGGTGGGACACATTCACACGGATGCATGCTTTAGCTCCTTTTTGCTTAGCCATTGGTTCCCTTTGTATTTAAAATTACAAGGAGACATTTGGTTGTAATGGTCATCTAGAGGCAGCTCCACATAGAGAAGACCAGGTGGCATGGCATGTAAGGTGACTGGTTTATTTCCTGCGAGCCCTGGGTTCAAATCCTGGGTGGGCTTATCTGCCTGGATGCATGCTTTAGCTCCTTCTTTGGTTCCCTTTGAATTTAAGATTTCAAAGAGACATTCGGTTGTAATGGTCATCAGGAAGCACCTACTAATAGAGTAGTCCCTGTGGCACAGTACATAAGGTGACTAGTTTATGGTCTGGGAGTCCCGGGTTCAAATCCTGGCTGGGACACATTCACACAGATGCATTCTTTAGCTCCTTTTTGCTGAGCCATTGGTTCCCTTTGTATTTAAGCTTTCAAAGAGACATTTGGTTGTAATGGTCATCTAGAGGCAGCTCCACGAAGAGAAGACCATGTGGTGCAGCATGTAAGCTGACTGGTTTATAGCCTGGGAGTCCTGGGTTCAAATCCTGGGTGGGACAAATTCACACAGATGCATGCTTTAGCTCCTTTTTGCTGAGCCATTGGTTCCCTTTGTAGTTAAGGTTTCAAAGAGACATTCAGTTGTAATTGTCATCTAGAGGAAGGGCCACAAAGAATAGTCCAGGTGGTCTGGCGCCTAAGGCAACTGGTTCGTGCCCACTGATCTCTGAGTTTGATTCGCGGTTGGTAATTTTCTGAATCCCTGAACATATGCTTAAAGGGGATGTAAAAACGAAAATAAAACCCTATGTTTACGTTTTTTTAATGAAAAAGAAATCTATCTGCATTATAATTTAATTAAAAAATGTGTACTGATTTTTTAAGAAACCTGACTGTTTGCAGTGAAATTCTCCATTTGGTTTACTTGCTCTGACTGCTGCGGATAGAAAACTTCAGACGGTCCATAGCTGCTCTGCAGGGAAACAATCATACATTCAAACACACCCAGGGCAGTCTGCATATTCTGTTCATTAATCTGTCTTGCTGTATCAGCTTCTGTGGCATAAATTAATTGACTGTGTGCAGTTTTGATAATTTATCATGATACTTAAGCTTAACCTCCCAACAGAAGCCCAGACCCCAATGAGCATGTGCATGGTCTTGGTCTTGCAAAGATATTTAACAAAGTAACAAGATGATGACCCCCTCTTGCCAACTTTAAAAGCATAAATCATGTTTTTTAGTAGGCTTCTGGTGCAGTAAGTTTATGTATATTTTGCTTATTATACAAAATACAGCATTTCTAGCATTATTCTATTTTAGACTTTAGTTCCCCTTTAAGCTGCCTTCTGTGTTTAGCAATTGGTTCCCTTTTCTTCATGCTGCATTAACCAGTTGCAGCGTCTTTGAATGTAAGCTTTCAAAGAGACATGCGTTAATGAGTAACCTATGCTTTGGGCTGGGTCAATCGCCAAATCTTGGATTCCAAAATGGTTTTTTTCAAGCCCTGTATAGAACACTGTTCTCAATAAGCAATTCCCAAGATTAACCCGGGCTGATGCTAGGCAAACCCCCAAATAAGAGCAGCGGGTTGGGGTTAGTGGGTGGTGGAGGGTGCTTTTCCATATGGTGACCCCCAAGTTGATGAAAGGGCAAGGCATGTTCAAGGTGCTAGATGGGGAAGCCCAGCCCAGAAGCAGATACCTGGCTATCTTTGCAGGAGAGGAGGCCAGATGGGGAACCCACCCAAAGCAGATACCTAGTTGAGTTGAAAGGGGGGCAACCCCTGTAAGACAAAAGACAGCCAAATACAGTTTTATTTCACAAGAGCTGCTGCCAAGCACCATTTTTTTCAGCAAGACCCCCCATTCTATCACAGGCAGGCCACCTCCGGCTCCACCTTTGCTGCAGCTCTCCCGTCCCTCATTCACCAACTTCCTTTGATTGATGCTGTCCTCTTCCTCTAGGCAGCAACTTCCACAGGTTCTTGGTGTTCTCTGTCCTCAGGCAGCAACTTCCACAGGTTCTTTATGCTCTCTGTCCACAGGCATTTACTTCCACAGGTTCTTCATGTTCTCTGTCCCCAGGCCACAACTTCCACAGGTTCTTCGTGTTCTCTGTTTCCAGGCCACAACTTCCACAGGTCCTTCGTGTTCTCTGTCCCCAGGCAGCAACTTCTACTAATCAACGCACCATCCGATCAATGAGCTACACCAGGCAAGGGCGGGAATCGAACTCACGACCATGTGCTCCGTAGGCAGACACCTTAACCACTAGGCTATCTGGAAGGGCTCTTTTACCAGGGGTTCTAGGGTGCGTATTGACTTTGTTAGGCAGAAGATCCCCTGCCGGCACACAGAGACATTAATTTGTAATGGTCATCTGGAGGCAGCTCATAACAGAGTAGTCCCTGTGGCGCAGTACGTAAGGTGACTGGTTTATGGTCTGGCAGACCCGGGTTCAAATCCTGGGTGGACACAGTCACATGGATGCATGCTTTAGCTCCTTTTTGCTGAGCCATTGGTTCCCTTTGTACTTAAGCTTTCAAAGAGACATTTGGTTGTAATGGTCATCTGTAGGCAGCTCAAACAGAGTAGTCCATGTGGCGCAGTACGTAAGGTGACTGGTTTATGGCCTGGGAGTCCCGGGTTCAAATCCTGGGTGGGACACATTCACACGGATGCATGCTTTAGCTCCTTTTTGCTGAGCCATTGGTTCCCTTTGTACTTAAGCTTTCAAAGAGGCATTTGGTTGTAATGGTCATCTAGAGGCAGCTCCACATAGAGAAGACCAGGTGGCATGGCATGTAAGGTGACTGGTTTATTTCCTGTGAGCCCTGGGTTCAAATCCTGGGTGGGGCTTATCTGCCTGGATGCATGCTTTAGCTCCTTCTTTGGTTCCCTTTGAATTTAAGATTTCAAAGAGACATTCGGTTGTAATGGTCATCAGGAAGCACCTACTAATAGAGTAGTCCCTGTGGCACAGTACATAAGGTGACTAGTTTATGGTCTGGGAGTCCCGGGTTCAAATCCTGGCTGGGACACATTCACACAGATGCATTCTTTAGCTCCTTTTTGCTGAGCCATTGGTTCCCTTTGTATTTAAGCTTTCAAAGAGACATTTGGTTGTAATGGTCATCTAGAGGCAGCTCCACGAAGAGAAGACCATGTGGTGCAGCATGTAAGCTGACTGGTTTATAGCCTGGGAGTCCTGGGTTCAAATCCTGGGTGGGACAAATTCACACAGATCCATGCTTTAGCTCCTTTTTGCTGAGCCATTGGTTCCCTTTGTAGTTAAGGTTTCAAAGAGACATTCAGTTGTAATTGCCATCTAGAGGAAGGGCCACAAAGAATAGTCCAGGTGGACTGGCGCCTAAGGCAACTGGTTCGTGCCCACTGATCTCTGAGTTTGATTCGCGGTTGGTAATTTTCTGAATCCCTGAACATATGCTTAAAGGGGATGTAAAAACGAAAATAAAACCCTATGTTTACGTTTTTTTAATGAAAAAGAAATCTATCTGCATTATAATTTAATTAAAAAATGTGTACTGATTTTTTAAGAAACCTGACTGTTTGCAGTGAAATTCTCCATTTGGTTTACTTGCTCTGACTGCTGCGGATAGAAAACTTCAGACGGTCCATAGCTGCTCTGCAGGGAAACAATCATACATTCAAACACACCCAGGGCAGTCTGCATATTCTGTTCATTAATCTGTCTTGCTGTATCAGCTTCTGTGGCATCAATTAATTGACTGTGTGCAGTTTTGATAATTTATCATGATACTTAAACTTAACCTCCCAACAGAAGCCCAGACCCCACTGAGCATGTGCATGGTCTTGGTCTTGCAAAGATATTTAACAATGTAACAAGATGATGACCCCCTCTTGCCAACTTTAAAAGCATAAATAATTTTTTCAGTAGGCTTCTGGTGCAGTAAGTTTATGTATATTTTGCTTATTATACAAAATACAGCATTTCTAGCATTATTCTATTTTAGACTTTAGTTCCCCTTTAAGCTGCCTTCTGTGTTTAGCAATTGGTTTCCTTTTCTTCATGCTGCATTAACCAGTTGCAGCGTCTTTGAATGTAAGCTTTCAAAGAGACATGCGTTAATGAGTAACCTATGCTTTGGGCTGGGTCAATCGCCAAATCTTGGATTGCCAAAATGGGTTTTTTCAAGCCCTGTATAGAACACTGTTCTCAATAAGCAATTCCCAAGAATAACCTCGGGCTGATGCTAGGCAAACCCCCAAATAAGAGCAGCGGGTTGGGGTTAGTGGGTGGTGGAGGGTGCTTTTCCATATGGTGACCCCCAAGTTGATGAAAGGGCAAGGCATGTTCAAGGTGCTAGATGGGGAAGCCCAGCCCAGAAGCAGATACCTGGCTATCTTTGCAGGAGAGGAGGCCAGATGGGGAACCCACCCAAAGCAGATACCTAGTTGAGTTGAAAGGGGGGCAACCCCTGTAAGACAAAAGACAGCCAAATACAGTTTTATTTCACATGAGCTGCCGCCAAGCACCATTTTTTTCAGCAAGACCCCCCATTCTATCACAGGCAGGCCACCTCCGGCTCCACCTTTGCTGCAGCTCTCCCGTCCCTCATTCACCAACTTCCCTTGATTGATGCTGTCCTCTTCCTCTAGGCAGCAACTTCCACAGGTTCTTTGTGTTCTCTGTCCACAGGCAGCAACTGCCACAGGTTCTTTATGCTTTCTGTCCACAGGCATTTACTTCCACAGGTTCTTCATGTTCTCTGTCCCCAGGCCACAACTTCCACAGGTTCTTCGTGTTCTCTGTTTCCAGGCCACAACTTCCACAGGTCCTTCGTGTTCTCTGTCCCCAGGCAGCAACTTCTACTAATCAACGCACCATCCGATCAATGAGCTACACCAGGCAAGGGCGGGAATCGAACTCACGACCATGTGCTCCGTAGGCAGACACCTTAACCACTAGGCTATCTGGAAGGGCTCTTTTACCAGGGGTTCTAGGGTGCGTATTGACTTTGTTAGGCAGAAGATCCCCTGCCGGCACACAGACATTAATTTGTAATGGTCATCTGGAGGCAGCCCATAACAGAGTAGTCCCTGTGGCGCAGTACATAAGGTGACTGGTTTATGGTCTGGCAGACCCGGGTTCAAATCCTGGGTGGGACACAGTCACATGGATGCATGCTTTAGCTCCTTTTTGCTGAGCCATTGGTTCCCTTTGTACTTAAGCTTTCAAAGAGACATTTGGTTGTAATGGTCATCTGTAGGCAGCTCAAACACAGTAGTCCATGTGGCGCAGTACGTAAGGTGACTGGTTTATGGCCTGGGAGTCCCGGGTTCAAATCCTGGGTGGGACACATTCACACGAATGCATGCTTTAGCTCCTTTTTGCTTAGCCATTGGTTCCCTTTGTATTTAAAATTACAAGGAGACATTTGGTTGTAATGGTCATCTAGAGGCAGCTCCACATAGAGAAGACCAGGTGGCATGGCATGTAAGGTGACTGGTTTATTTCCTGAGAGCCCTGGGTTCAAATCCTGGGTGGGCCTTATCTGCCTGGATGCATGCTTTAGCTCCTTCTTTGGTTCCCTTTGAATTTAAGATTTCAAAGAGACATTCGGTTGTAATGGTCATCAGGAAGCACCTACTAATAGAGTAGTCCCTGTGGCACAGTACATAAGGTGACTAGTTTATGGTCTGGGAGTCCCGGGTTCAAATCCTGGCTGGGACACATTCACACAGATGCATTCTTTAGCTCCTTTTTGCTGAGCCATTGGTTCCCTTTGTAGTTAAGCTTTCAAAGAGACATTTGGTTGTAATGGTCATCTAGAGGTAGCTCCACGAAGAGAAGACCATGTGGTGCAGCATGTAAGCTGACTGGTTTATAGCCTGGGAGTCCTGGGTTCAAATCCTAGGTGGGACAAATTCACACAGATGCATGCTTTAGCTCCTTTTTGCTGAGCCATTGGTTCCCTTTGTAGTTAAGGTTTCAAAGAGACATTCAGTTGTAATTGTCATCTAGAAGAAGGGCCACAAAGAATAGTCCAGGTGGTCTGGCGCCTAAGGCAACTGGTTCGTGCCCACTGATCTCTGAGTTTGATTCGCCGTTGGTAATTTTCTGAATCCCTGAACATATGCTTAAAGGGGATGTAAAAACGAAAATAAACCCTATGTTTACGTTTTTTTAATGAAAAAGAAATCTATCTGCATTATAATTTAATTAAAAAATGTGTACTGATTTTTTAAGAAACCTGACTGTTTGCAATGAAATTCTCCATTTGGTTTACTTGCTCTGACTGCTGCGGATAGAAAACTTCAGACGGTCCATAGCTGCTCTGCAGGGAAACAATCATACATTCAAACACACCCAGGGCAGTCTGCATATTCTGTTCATTAATCTGTCTTGCTGTATCAGCTTCTGTGGCATAAATTAATTGTCTGTGTGCAGTTTTGATAATTTATCATGATACTTAAGCTTAACCTCCGAACAGAAGCCCAGACCCCAATGAGCATGTGCATGGTCTTGGTCTTGCAAAGATATTTAACAAAGTAACAAGATGATGACCCCCTCTTGCCAACTTTAAAAGCATAAATCATTTTTTTAGTAGGCTTCTGGTGCAGTAAGTTTATGTATATTTTGCTTATTATACAAAATACAGCATTTCTAGCATTATTCTATTTTAGACTTTAGTTCCCCTTTAAGCTGCCTTCTGTGTTTAGCAATTGGTTCCCTTTTCTTCATGCTGCATTAACCAGTTGCAGCGTCTTTGAATGTAAGCTTTCAAAGAGACATGCGTTAATGAGTAACCTATGCTTTGGGCTGGGTCAATCGCCAAATCTTGGATTCCAAAATGGTTTTTTTAAAACCCTGTATAGAACACTGTTCTCAATAAGCAATTCCCAAGATTAACCCCGGGCTGATGCTAGGCAAACCCCCAAATAAGAGCAGCGGGTTGGGGTTAGTGGGTGGTGGAGGGTGCTTTTCCATATGGTGACCCCCAAGTTGATGAAAGGGCAAGGCATGTTCAAGGTGCTAGATGGGGAAGCCCAGCCCAGAAGCAGATACCTGGCTATCTTTGCAGGAGAGGAGGCCAGATGGGGAACCCACCCAAAGCAGATACCTAGTTGAGTTGAAAGGGGGGCAACCCCTGTAAGACAAAAGACAGCCAAATACAGTTTTATTTCACAAGAGCTGCTAACAAGCACCATTTTTTTCAGCAAGACCCCCCATTCTATCACAGGCAGGCCACCTCCGGCTCCACCTTTGCTGCAGCTCTCCCGTCCCTCATTCACCAACTTCCTTTGATTGATGCTTTCCTCTTCCTCTAGGCAGCATCTTCCACAGGTTCTTGGTGTTCTCTGTCCTCAGGCAGCAACTTCCACAGGTTCTTTATGCTCTCTGTCCACAGGCATTTACTTCCACAGGTCCTTCATGTTCTCTGTCCCCAGGCCACAACTTCCACAGGTTCTTCGTGTTCTCTGTCCCCAGGCAGCAACTTCTATTGAGAACAGTGTTCTATACAGGGCTTGAAAAAAACCATTTTGGAATCCAAGATTTGGCGATTGACCCAGCCCAAAGCATAGGTTACTCATTAACGCATGTCTCTTTGAAAGCTTACATTCAAAGACGCTGCAACTGGTTAATGCAGCATGAAGAAAAGGGAACCAATTGCTAAACACAGAAGGCAGCTTAAAGGGGAACTAAAGTCTAAAATAGATTAATGCTAGAAATGCTGTATTTTGTATAATAAGCAAAATATACATAAACTTACTGCACCAGAAGCCTACTAAAAAAATGATTTATGCTTTTAAAGTTGGCAAGAGGGGGTCATCATCTTGTTACTTTGTTAAATATCTTTGCAAGACCAAGACCATGCACATGCTCAGTGGGGTCTGGGCTTCTGTTGGGAGGTTAAGCTTAAGTATCATGATAAATTATTAAAACTGCACACAGTCAATTAATTTATGCCACAGAAGCTGATACAGCAAGACAGATTAATGAACAGAATATGCAGACTGCCCTGGGTGTGTTTGAATGTATGATTGTTTCCCTGCAGAGCAGCTATGGACCGTCTGAAGTTTTCTATCCTCAGCAGTCAGAGCAAGTAAACCAAATGGAGAATTTCACTGCAAACAGTCAGGTTTCTTAAAAAATCAGTACACATTTTTTAATTAAATTATAATGCAGATAGATTTCATTAAAAAAATGTAAACATAGGGTTTTATTTTAGTTTTTACATCCCCTTTAAGCATATGTTCAGGGATTCAGAAAATTACCAACCGCGAATCAAACTCAGAGATCAGTGGGCATGAACCAGTTGCCTTAGGCGCCAGACCACCTGGACTATTCTTTGTGGCCCTTCCTCTAGATGACAATTACAACTGAATGTCTCTTTGAAACCTTAACTACAAAGGGAACCAATGGTACAGCAAAAAGGAGCTAAAGCATGCATCTGTGTGAATTTGTCCCAGCCAGGATTTGAACCCAGGACTCCGAGGCTATAAACCAGTCAGCATACATGCTGCACCACATGGTCTACTCTTCGTGGAGCTGCCTCTAGATGACCATTACAACCAAATGTCTCTTTGAAAGCTTAAATACAAAGGGAACCAATGGCTCAGCAAAAAGGAGCTAAAGAATGCATCCGTGTGAATGTGTCGCAGCCAGGATTTGAACCCGGGACTCACAGACTAGAGATGTCGCGAACTGTTCGCCGGCGAACTTGTTCGTGCGAACATCGGGTGTTCGCGCTCGCCGGAAGTTCGCGAACGTCGCGCGACGTTCGCCATTTTGGGTTCGCCATTGTTGGCGCTTTTTTTTGCCCTCTCACCCCAGACCAGCAGGTACATGGCAGCCAATCAGGAAGCTCTCCCCTGGACCACTCCCCTTCCCTATAAAAACCGAAGCCCTGCAGCGTTTTTTCACTCTGCCTGTGTTTGCTGAAGAGATAGTGTAGGGAGAGAGCTGCTGCCTGTTAGTGATTTCAGGGACAGTTGAAAGTTTGCTGGCTAGTAATCGTTTTGATACTGCTCTGTTATTGGAGGGACAGAAGTCTGCAGGGGTTTGAGGGACATTTTAGCTTAGGTAGCTTTGCTGGCTAGTAATCTACCTTCTACTGCAGTGCTCTGTATGTAGCTGCAGTGGGCAGCTGTCCTGCTTCTGATCTCATCTGCTGACTGCTGCAATAACAGTAGTCCTTGTAAGGACTGCTTTTATTTATTTTTTGTTGTTTTACTACTACTACTACTACTACTACTATAAGAGCCCAGTGCTATTAGTCTAGCAGTGTTGGGGAGTGGGACTGGTGTGCTAATCTGCTGCTCCTAGTAGTTCAGCAGCACCAACTTTAATTTTTTTTTTTAATATTCATTTTTTTTTTATTTTACTTTTTTTTATTTTACTACCTCTGTAGTAGTGTATAAGTTGACCTTTTAGGCATTATTTGCCCTGTAGGCATTATTTGCACACTGTTTTCTTCAACCCGCCATCTAGCTGTGTGACCTTGTTCACATTCTGTCTAAATATCCATAATATTACCGTCTCCAGAAAAAACACCGGAGTGACTTTTTTCAAGCAGCCATAATATATTTTACGTAATCCGTATCCACCGCTGTTGTAGTGTATACGTTGACCTTGTAGGCATTGTTTGCCCAGTTTTTTTGGCCGCAGCCACTGAAGCACAGAGGCCAGAAAAAATATGCCATATAAATGCTGAAAATAGTCATTTTTTGCCATATACGTTGAGTCAACGTATGGCAAAAAATGACTATTTTCAGCATTTATATGGCATATTTTTTCTGGCCTCTGTGCTTCAGTGGCTGCGGCCAAAAAAACTGGGCAAACAATGCCTACAAGGTCAACGACGTTGACCTTGTAGGCATTGTTTGCCCAGTTTTTTTGGCCGCAGCCACTGAAGCACAGAGGCCAGAAAAAATATGCCATATAAATGCTGAAAATAGTCATTTTTTGCCATACGTTGACTCAACGTATATGGCAAAAAATGACTATTTTCAGCATTTATATGGCATATTTTTTCTGGCAACTGTGCTTCAGTGGCTGCAACCAAAAAAACTGGGCAAACAATGTCTACAAGGTCAACGTATGGCGAAAAATGACTATTTTCAGCATTTATATGGCATATTTTTTCTGGCAACTGTGCTTCAGTGGCTGCAACCAAAAAAACTGGGCAAACAATGTCTACAAGGTCAACGTATGGCGAAAAATGACTATTTTCAGCATTTATATGGCATATTTTTTCTGGCAACTGTGCTTCAGTGGCTGCGTCCAAAAAAACTGGGCAAACAATGCCTACAAGGTCAACGTATGGCAGTTGTTTAAAGAGAACAGTAGATTACTAGCCAGCAAAGCTACCTAAGCTAAAATGTCCCTCAAATCCCTGCAGACTTCTGTCCCTCCAATACAGAGCAGTATCAAGCAGATTACTAGCCAGCAAACTTACTATCATCTGTCCCTGAAATCACTAACAGCTCTCCCCCTACACTATCTCTTCCAAGCACACACAGGCAGATTTTTCAGATACATTTTTGCCCTTGATCCCCCTCTGGCATGCCACTGTCCAGGTCGTTGCACCCTTTAAACAACTTTAAAATCATTTTTCTGGCCAGAAATTTTTTTTTTAGATGTTAAAGTTCGCCTTCCCATTGAAGTCTATGGGGTTCGCGAACCGTTCGCGAACCGCTCGCGTTTTTGCGCAAGTTCGCGAATATGTTCGCGAACTTTTTTTCCGACGTTCGCTACATCCCTATCACAGACTATAAACTAGTCACCTTACATACTGTGCCACAGGGACTACTCTATTAGTAGGTGCTTCCTGATGACCTTTACAACCGAATGTCTCTTTGAAATCTTAAATTCAAAGGGAACCAAGAAGGAGCTAAAGCATGCATCCAAGCCGATAAGCCCTACCCAGGATTTGAACCCAGGGCTCGCAGGAAATAAACCAGTCACCTTACATGCCATGCCACCTGGTCTTCTCTATGTGGAGCTCCCTCTAGATGACCATTACAACCAAATGTCTCCTTGTAATTTTAAATACAAAGGGAACCAATGGCTAAGAAAAAAGGAGCTAAAGCATGCATTCGTGTGAATGTGTCCCAACCAGGATTTGAACCCGGGACTCCCAGGCCATAAACCAGTCACCTTACGTACTGCGCCACATGGACTACTCTGTTTGAGCTGCCTACAGATGACCATTACAACCAAATGTCTCTTTGAAAGCTTAAGTACAAAGGGAACCAATGGCTCAGCAAAAAGGAGCTAAAGCATGCATCCATGTGACTTTGTCCCACCCAGGATTTGAACCCGGGTCTGCCAGACCATAAACCAGTCACCTTACGTACTGCGCCACAGGGACTACTCTGTTATGAGCTTCCTCCAGATGACCATTACAAATGAATGTCTCTGTGTGCCGGCAAGGGATCTTCTGCCTAACAAAGTCAATACGCACCCTAGAACCCCTGGTAAAAGAGCCCTTCCAGATAGCCTAGTGGTTAAGGTGTCTGCCTACGGAGCACATGGTCGTGAGTTCGATTCCCGCCCTTGCCTGGTGTAGCTCATTGATCGGATGGTGCGTTGATTAGTAGAAGTTGCTGCCTGGGGACAGAGAACACGAAGGACCTGTGGAAGTTGTGGCCTGGAAACAGAGAACACGAAGAACCTGTGGAAGTTGTGGCCTGGGGACAGAGAGCATGAAGAACCTGTGGAAGTAAATGCCTGTGGACAGAGAGCATAAAGAACCTGTGGCAGTTGCTGCCTGAGGACAGAGAACACCAAGAACCTGTGGAAGTTGCTGCCTAGAGGAAGAGGACAGCATCAATCAAAGGAAGTTGGTGAATGAGGGACGGGAGAGCTGCAGCAAAGGTGGAGTCGGAGGTGGCCTGCCTGTGATAGAATGGGGGGTCTTGCTGAAAAAAATGGTGCTTGGCAGCAGCTCTTGTGAAATAAAACTGTATTTGGCTGTCTTTTGTCTTACAGGCGTTGCCCCCCTTTCAACTCAACTAGGTATCTGCTTTGGGTGGGTTCCCCATCTGGCCTCCTCTCCTGCAAAGATAGCCAGGTATCTGCTTCTGGGCTGGGCTTCCCCATCTAGCACCTTGAACATGCCTTGCCCTTTCATCAACTTGGGGGTCACCATATGGAAAAGCACCCTCCACCACCCACTAACCCCAACCCGCTGCTCTTTTTTGGGGGTTTGCCTAGCATCAGCCCGGGGTTAATCTTGGGAATTGCTTATTGAGAACAGTGTTCTATACAGGGCTTGAAAAAAAAACATTTTGGAATCCAAGATTTGGCGATTGACCCAGCCCAAAGCATAGGTTACTCATTAACGCATGTCTCTTTGAAAGCTTACATTCAAAGACGCTGCAACTGGTTAATGCAGCATGAAGAAAAGGGAACCAATTGCTAAACACAGAAGGCAGCTTAAAGGGGAACTAAAGTCTAAAATAGAATAATGCTAGAAATGCTGTATTTTGTATAATAAGCAAAATATACATAAACTTACTGCACCAGAAGCCTACTAAAAAACATGATTTATGCTTTTAAAGTTGGCAAGAGGGGGTCATCATCTTGTTACTTTGTTAAATATCTTTGCAAGACAAAGACCATGCACATGCTCAGTGGGGTCTGGGCTTCTGTTGGGAGGTTAAGCTTAAGTATCATGATAAATTATTAAAACTGCACACAGTCAATTAATTTATGCCACAGAAGCTGATACAGCAAGACAGATTAATGAACAGAATATGCAGACTGCCCTGGGTGTGTTTGAATGTATGATTGTTTCCCTGCAGAGCAGCTATGGACCGTCTGAAGTTTTCTATCCTCAGCAGTCAGAGCAAGTAAACCAAATGGAGAATTTCACTGCAAACAGTCAGGTTTCTTAAAAAATCAGTACACATTTTTTAATTAAATTATAATGCAGATAGATTTCATTAAAAAAACGTAAACATAGGGTTTTATTTTCGTTTTTACATCCCCTTTAAGCATATGTTCAGGGATTCAGAAAATTACCAACCGCGAATCAAACTCAGAGATCAGTGGGCACGAACCAGTTGCCTTAGGCGCCAGACCACCTGGACTATTCTTTGTGGCCCTTCCTCTAGATGACAATTACAACTGAATGTCTCTTTGAAACCTTAACTACAAAGGAAACCAATGGCTCAGCAAATAGGAGCTAAAGCATGCATCTGTGTGAATTTGTCATACCCAGGATTTGAACCCAGGACTCCGAGGTTATAAACCAGTCAGCTTACATGCTGCACCACCTGGTCTTCTCTATGTGGAGCTCCCTCTAGATGACCATTACAACCAAATGTCTCCTTGTAATTTTAAATACAAAGGGAACCAATGGCTAAGAAAAAAGGAGCTAAAGCATGCATCCGTGTGAATGTGTCCCACCCAGGATTTGAACCCGGGACTCCCTGGCCATAAACCAGTCACCTTACGTACTGCGCCACATGGACTACTCTGTTTGAGCTGCCTACAGATGACCATTACAACCAAATGTCTCTTTGAAAGCTTAAGTACAAAGGGAACCAATGGCTCAGCAAAAAGGAGCTAAAGCATGCATCCGTGTGACTGTGTCCCACCCAGGATTTGAACCCGGGTCTGTCAGACCATAAACCAGTCACCTTACGTACTGCGCCACAAGGACTACTCTGTTATGGGCTGCCTCCAGATGACCATTACAAATGAATGTCTCTGTGTGCCGGCAGGGGATCTTCTGCCTAACAAAGTCAATACGCACCCTAGAACCCCTGTTAAAAGAGCCCTTCCAGATAGCCTAGTGGTTAAGGTGTCTGCCTATGGAGCACATGGTCGTGAGTTCGATTCCCGCCCTTGCCTGGTGTAGCTCATTGATCGGATGGTGCGTTGATTAGTAGAAGTTGCTGCCTGGGGACAGAGAACACGAAGGACCTGTGGAAGTTGTGGCCTGGAAACAGAGAACACGAAGAACCTGTGGAAGTTGTTGCCTGGGGACAGAGAACATGAAGAA
This sequence comes from Xenopus laevis, assembly GCF_017654675.1. NCBI lineage: Eukaryota > Metazoa > Chordata > Amphibia > Anura > Pipidae > Xenopus > Xenopus laevis. Next base: position 81,483,709 of record NC_054385.1, read on the forward strand.
CCTGTGTAAGTAAATGCCTGTGGACAGAGAGCATAAAGAACCTGTGGAAGTTGCTGCCTGAGGACAGAGAACACCAAGAACCTGTGGAAGTTGCTGCCTAGAGGAAGAGGACAGCATCAATCAAAGGAAGTTGGTGAATGAGGGACGGGAGAGCTGCAGCAAAGGTGGAGCCGGAGGTGGTCTGCCTGTGATAGAATGGGGGTCTTGCTGAAAAAAATGGTGCTTGGCAGCAGCTCTTGTGAAATAAAACTGTATTTGGCTGTCTTTTGTCTTACAGGCGTTGCCCCCCTTTCAACTCAACTAGGTATCTGCTTTGGGTGGGTTCCCCATCTGGCCTCCTCTCCTGCAAAGATAGCCAGGTATCTGCTTCTGGGCTGGGCTTCCCCATCTAGCACCTTGAACATGCCTTGCCCTTTCATCAACTTGGGGGTCACCATATGGAAAAGCACCCTCCACCACCCACTAACCCCAACCCGCTGCTCTTTTTTGGGGGTTTGCCTAGCATCAGCCCGGGGTTAATCTTGGGAATTGCTTATTTAGAACAGTGTTCTATACAGGGCTTGAAAAAAACCATTTTGGAATCCAAGATTTGGCGATTGACCCAGCCCAAAGCATAGGTTACTCATTAACGCATGTCTCTTTGAAAGCTTACATTCAAAGACGCTGCAACTGGTTAATGCAGCATGAAGAAAAGGGAACCAATTGCTAAACACAGAAGGCAGCTTAAAGGGGAACTAAAGTCTAAAATAGAATAATGCTAGAAATGCTGTATTTTGTATAATAAGCAAAATATACATAAACTTACTGCACCAGAAGCCTACTAAAAAACATGATTTATGCTTTTAAAGTTGGCAAGAGGGGGTCATCATCTTGTTACTTTGTTAAATATCTTTGCAAGACCAAGACCATGCACATGCTCAGTGGGGTCTGGGCTTCTGTTGGGAGGTTAAGCTTAAGTATCATGATAAATTATTAAAACTGCACACAGTCAATTAATTTATGCCACAGAAGCTGATACAGCAAGACAGATTAATGAACAGAATATGCAGACTGCCCTGGGTGTGTTTGAATGTATGATTGTTTCCCTGCAGAGCAGCTATGGACCGTCTGAAGTTTTCTATCCGCAGCAGTCAGAGCAAGTAAACCAAATGTAGAATTTGACTGCAAACAGTCAGGTTTCTTAAAAAATCAGTACACATTTTTTAATTAAATTATAATGCAGATAGATTTCATTAAAAAACGTAAACATAGGGTTTTATTTTAGTTTTTACATCCCCTTTAAGCATATGTTCAGGGATTCAGAAAATTACCAACCGCGAATCAAACTCAGAGATCAGTGGGCACGAACCAGTTGCCTTAGGCGCCAGACCACCTGGACTATTCTTTGTGGCCCTTCCTCTAGATGACAATTACAACTGAATGTCTCTTTGAAACCTTAACTACAAAGGGAACCAATGGCTCAGCAAAAAGGAGCTAAAGCATGCATCTGTGTGAATTTGTCCCACCCAGGATTTGAACCCAGGACTCCGAGGCTATAAACCAGTCAGCTTACATGCTGCACCACATGGTCTTCTCTTCGTGGAGCGGCCTCTAGATGACCATTACAACCAAATGTCTCTTTGAAAGCTTAAATACAAAGGGAACCAATGGCTCAGCAAAAAGGAGCTAAAGAATGCATCCCAGCCAGGATTTGAACCCGGGACTCCCAGATCATAAACTAGTCACCTTACGTACTGTGCCACAGGCACTACTCTATTAGTAGGTGCTTCCTGATGACCTTTACAACCGAATGTCTCTTTGAAATCTTAAATTCAAAGGGAACCAAAGAAGGAGCTAAAGCATGCATCCAGGCAGATAAGCCCTACCCAGGATTTGAACCCAGGGCTCGCAGGAAATAAACCAGTCACCTTACATGCCATGCCACCTGGTCTTCTCTATGTGGAGCTCCCTCTAGATGACCATTACAACCAAATGTCTCCTTGTAATTTTAAATACAAAGGGAACCAATGGCTAAGCAAAAAGGAGCTAAAGCATGCAACCGTGTGAATGTGTCCCACGCAGGATTTGAACCCGGGACTCCCAGGCCATAAACCAGTCACCTTACGTACTGCGCCACATGGACTACTCTGTTTGAGCTGCCTACAGATGACCATTACAACCAAATGTCTCTTTGAAAGCTTAAGTACAAAGGGAACCAATGGCTCAGCAAAAAGGAGCTAAAGCATGCATCCATGTGACTGTGTCCCACCCAGGATTTGAACCCGGGTCTGCCAGACCATAAACCAGTCACCTTACGTACTGCGCCACAGGGACTACTCTGTTATGAGCTGCCTCCAGATGACCATTACAAATGAATGTCTCTGTGTGCCGGCAGGGGATCTTCTGCCTAACAAAGTCAATACGCACCCTAGAACCCCTGGTAAAAGAGCCCTTCCAGATAGCCTAATGGTTAAGGTGTCTGCCTACGGAGCACATGGTCGTGAGTTCGATTCCCGCCCTTGCCTGGTGTAGCTCATTGATCGGTTGGTGCGTTGATTAGTAGAAGTTGCTGCCTGGGGACAGAGAACACGAAGGACCTGTGGAAGTTGTGGCCTGGAAACAGAGAACACGAAGAACCTGTGGAAGTTGTGGCCTGGGGACAGAGAACATGAAGAACCTGTGGAAGTAAATGCCTGTGGACATAGAGCATAAAGAACCTGTGGAAGTTGCTGCCTGAGGACAGAGAACACCAAGAACCTGTGGAAGTTGCTGCCTAGAGGAAGAGGACAGCATCAATCAAAGGAAGTTGGTGAATGAGGGACGGGAGAGCTGCAGCAAAGGTGGAGCCGGAGGTGGCCTGCCTGTGATAGAATGGGGGGTCTTGCTGAAAAAAATGGTGCTTGGCAGCAGCTCTTGTGAAATAAAACTGTATTTGGCTGTCTTTTGTCTTACAGGCGTTGCCCCCCTTTCAACTCAACTAGGTATCTGCTTTGGGTGGGTTCCCCATCTGGCCTCCTCTCCTGCAAAGATAGCCAGGTATCTGCTTCTGGGCTGGGCTTCCCCATCTAGCACCTTGAACATGCCTTGCCCTTTCATCAACTTGGGGGTCACCATATGGAAAAGCACCCTCCACCACCCACTAACCCCAACCCGCTGCTCTTTTTTGGGGGTTTGCCTAGCATCAGCCCGGGGTTAATCTTGGGAATTGCTTATTTAGAACAGTGTTCTATACAGGGCTTGAAAAAAACCATTTTGGAATCCAAGATTTGGCGATTGACCCAGCCCAAAGCATAGGTTACTCATTAACGCATGTCTCTTTGAAAGCTTACATTCAAAGACGCTGCAACTGGTTAATGCAGCATGAAGAAAAGGGAACCAATTGCTAAACACAGAAGACAGCTTAAAGGGGAACTAAAGTCTAAAATAGAATAATGCTAGAAATGCTGTATTTTGTATAATAAGCAAAATATACATAAACTTACTGCACCAGAAGCCTACTAAAAAAATGATTTATGCTTTTAAAGTTGGCAAGAGGGGGTCATCATCTTGTTACTTTGTTAAATATCTTTGCAAGACCAAGACCATGCACATGCTCAGTGGGGTCTGGGCTTCTGTTGGGAGGTTAAGCTTAAGTATCATGATAAATTATTAAAACTGCACACAGTCAATTATTTTATGCCACAGAAGCTGATACAGCAAGACAGATTAATGAACAGAATATGCAGACTGCCCTGGGTGTGTTTGAATGTATGATTGTTTCCCTGCAGAGCAGCTATGGACCGTCTGAAGTTTTCTATCCTCAGCAGTCAGAGCAAGTAAACCAAATGGAGAATTTGACTGCAAACAGTCAGGTTTCTTAAAAAATCAGTACACATTTTTTAATTAAATTATAATGCAGATAGATTTCATTAAAAAAAACGTAAACATAGGGTTTTATTTTCGTTTTTACATCCCCTTTAAGCATATGTTCAGGGATTCAGAAAATCAAACTCAGAGATCAGTGGGCACGAACCAGTTGCCTTAGGCGCCAGACCACCTGGACTATTCTTTGTGGCCTTTCCTCTAGATGACAATTACAACTGAATGTCTCTTTGAAACCTTAACTACAAAGGAAACCAATGGCTCAGCAAAAAGGAGCTAAAGCATGCATCTGTGTGAATTTGTCCCACCCAGGATTTGAACCCAGGACTCCGAGGCTATAAACCAGTCAGCTTACATGCTGCACCACATGGTCTTCTCTTCGTGGAGCTGCCTCTAGATGACCATTACAACCAAATGTCTCTTTGAAAGCTTAAATACAAAGGGAACCAATGGCTCAGCAAAAAGGAGCTAAAGAATGCATCCGTGTGAATGTGTCCCAGCCAGGATTTGAACCCGGGACTCCTAGATCATAAACTAGTCACCTTATGTACTGTGCCACAGGCACTTCTCTATTAGTAGGTGCTTCCTGATGACCTTTACAACCGAATGTCTCTTTGAAATCTTAAATTCAAAGGGAACCAAAGAAGGAGCTAAAGCATGCATCCAGGCAGATAAGCCCTACCCAGGATTTGAACCCAGGGCTCGCAGGAAATAAACCAGTCACCTTACATGCCATGCCACCTGGTCTTCTCTATGTGGAGCTCCCTCTAGATGACCATTACAACCAAATGTCTCCTTGTAATTTTAAATACAAAGGGAACCAATGGCTAAGCAAAAAGGAGCTAAAGCATGCATCCGTGTGAATGTGTCCCACGCAGGATTTGAACCCGGGACTCCCAGGCCATAAACCAGTCACCTTACGTACTGCGCCACATGGACTACTCTGTTTGAGCTGCCTACAGATGACCATTACAACCAAATGTCTCTTTGAAAGCTTAAGTACAAAGGGAACCAATGGCTCAGCAAAAAGGAGCTAAAGCATGCATCCATGTGACTGTGTCCCACCCAGGATTTGAACCCGGGTCTGCCAGACCATAAACCAGTCACCTTACGTACTGCGCCACAGGGACTACTCTGTTATGAGCTGCCTCCAGATGACCATTACAAATGAATGTCTCTGTGTGCCGGCAGGGGATCTTCTGCCTAACAAAGTCAATACGCACCCTAGAACCCCTGGTAAAAGAGCCCTTCCAGATAGCCTAGTGGTTAAGGTGTCTGCCTACGGAGCACATGGTCATGAGTTCGATTCCCGCCCTTGCCTGGTGTAGCTCATTGATCGGATGGTGCGTTGATTAGTAGAAGTTGCTGCCTGGGGACAGAGAACACGAAGGACCTGTGGAAGTTGTGGCCTGGAAACAGAGAATACGAAGAACCTGTGGAAGTTGTGGCCTGGGGACAGAGAACATGAAGAACCTGTGTAAGTAAATGCCTGTGGACAGAGAGCATAAAGAACCTGTGGAAGTTGCTGCCTGAGGACAGAGAACACCAAGAACCTGTGGAAGTTGCTGCCTAGAGGAAGAGGACAGCATCAATCAAAGGAAGTTGGTGAATGAGGGACGGGAGAGCTGCAGCAAAGGTGGAGCCGGAGGTGGCCTGCCTGTGATAGAATGGGGGGTCTTGCTGAAAAAAATGGTGCTTGGCAGCAGCTCTTGTGAAATAAAACTGTATTTGGCTGTCTTTTGTCTTACAGGCGTTGCCCCCCTTTCAACTCAACTAGGTATCTGCTTTGGGTGAGTTCCCCATCTGGCCTCCTCTCCTGCAAAGATAGCCAGGTATCTGCTTCTGGGCTGGGCTTCCCCATCTAGCACCTTGAACATGCCTTGCCCTTTCATCCACTTGGGGGTCACCATATGGAAAAGCACCCTCCACCACCCACTAACCCCAACCCGCTGCTCTTCTTTGGGGGGTTTGCCTAGCATCAGCCCGGGGTTAATCTTGGGAATTGCTTATTGAGAACAGTGTTCTATACAGGGCTTGAAAAAAACCATTTTGGAATCCAAGATTTGGCGATTGACCCAGCCCAAAGCATAGGTTACTCATTAACGCATGTCTCTTTGAAAGCTTACATTCAAAGACGCTGCAACTGGTTAATGCAGCATGAAGAAAAGGGAACCAATTGCTAAACACAGAAGACAGCTTAAAGGGGAACTAAAGTCTAAAATAGAATAATGCTAGAAATGCTGTATTTTGTATAATAAGCAAAATATACATAAACTTACTGCACCAGAAGCCTACTAAAAAAATGATTTATGCTTTTAAAGTTGGCAAGAGGGGGTCATCATCTTGTTACTTTGTTAAATATCTTTGCAAGACCAAGACCATGCACATGCTCAGTGGGGTCTGGGCTTCTGTTGGGAGGTTAAGCTTAAGTATCATGATAAATTATTAAAACTGCACACAGTCAATTATTTTATGCCACAGAAGCTGATACAGCAAGACAGATTAATGAACAGAATATGCAGACTGCCCTGGGTGTGTTTGAATGTATGATTGTTTCCCTGCAGAGCAGCTATGGACCGTCTGAAGTTTTCTATCCTCAGCAGTCAGAGCAAGTAAACCAAATGGAGAATTTGACTGCAAACAGTCAGGTTTCTTAAAAAATCAGTACACATTTTTTAATTAAATTATAATGCAGATAGATTTCATTAAAAAAACGTAAACATAGGGTTTTATTTTCGTTTTTACATCCCCTTTAAGCATATGTTCAGGGATTCAGAAAATTACCAACCGCGAATCAAACTCAGAGATCAGTGGGCACGAACCAGTTGCCTTAGGCGCCAGACCACCTGGACTATTCTTTGTGGCCCTTCCTCTAGATGACAATTACAACTGAATGTCTCTTTGAAACCTTAACTACAAAGGAAACCAATGGCTCAGCAAAAAGGAGCTAAAGCATGCATCTGTGTGAATTTGTCCCACCCAGGATTTGAACCCAGGACTCCGAGGCTATAAACCAGTCAGCTTACATGCTGCACCACATGGTCTTCTCTTCGTGGAGCTGCCTCTAGATGACCATTACAACCAAATGTCTCTTTGAAAGCTTAAATACAAAGGGAACCAATGGCTCAGCAAAAAGGAGCTAAAGAATGCATCCGTGTGAATGTGTCCCAGCCAGGATTTGAACCCGGGACTCCCAGATCATAAACTATGCACCTTACGTACTGTGCCACAGGCACTACTCTATTAGTAGGTGCTTCCTGATGACCTTTACAACCGAATGTCTCTTTGAAATCTTAAATTCAAAGGGAACCAAAGAAGGAGCTAAAGCATGCATCCAGGCAGATAAGCCCTACCCAGGATTTGAACCCAGGGCTCGCAGGAAATAAACCAGTCACCTTACATGCCATGCCACCTGGTCTTCTCTATGTGGAGCTTCCTCTAGATGACCATTACAACCAAATGTCTCCTTGTAATTTTAAATACAAAGGGAACCAATGGCTAAGGAAAAAGGAGCTAAAGCATGCATCCGTGTGAATGTGTCCCACCCAGGATTTGAACCCGGGACTCCCAGGCCATAAACCAGTCACCTTACGTACTGCGCCACATGGACTACTCTGTTTGAGCTGCTTACAGATGACCATTACAACCAAATGTCTCTTTGAAAGCTTAAGTACAAAGGGAACCAATGGCTCAGCAAAAAGGAGCTAAAGCATGCATCCATGTGACTGTGTCCCACCCAGGATTTGAACCCGGGTCTGCCAGACCATAAACCAGTCACCTTACGTACTGCGCCACAGGGACTACTCTGTTATGAGCTGCCTCCAGATGACCATTACAAATGAATGTCTCTGTGTGCCGGCAGGGGATCTTCTGCCTAACAAAGTCAATACGCACCCTAGAACCCCTGGTAAAAGAGCCCTTCCAGATAGCCTAATGGTTAAGGTGTCTGCCTACGGAGCACATGGTCGTGAGTTCGATTCCCGCCCTTGCCTGGTGTAGCTCATTGATCGGTTGGTGCGTTGATTAGTAGAAGTTGCTGCCTGGGGACAGAGAACACGAAGGACCTGTGGAAGTTGTGGCCTGGAAACAGAGAACACGAAGAACCTGTGGAAGTAAATGCCTGTGGACAGAGAGCATAAAGAACCTGTGGAAGTTGCTGCCTGAGGACAGAGAACACCAAGAACCTGTGGAAGTTGCTGCCTAGAGGAAGAGGACAGCATCAATCAAAGGAAGTTGGTGAATGAGGGACGGGAGAGCTGCAGCAAAGGTGGAGCCTGAGGTGGCCTGCCTGTGATAGAATGGGGGGTCTTGCTGAAAAAAATGGTGCTTGGCAGCAGCTCTTGTAAAATAAAACTGTATTTGGCTGTCTTTTGTCTTACAGGGGTTGCCCCCCTTTCAACTCAACTAGGTATCTGCTTTGGGTGAGTTCCCCATCTGGCCTCCTCTCCTGCAAAGATAGCCAGGTATCTGCTTCTGGGCTGGGCTTCCCCATCTAGCACCTTGAACATGCCTTGCCCTTTCATCCACTTGGGGGTCACCATATGGAAAAGCACCCTCCACCACCCACTAACCCCAACCCGCTGCTCTTCTTTGGGGGGTTTGCCTAGCATCAGCCCGGGGTTAATCTTGGGAATTGCTTATTGAGAACAGTGTTCTATACAGGGCTTGAAAAAAAACATTTTGGAATCCAAGATTTGGCGATTGACCCAGCCCAAAGCATAGGTTACTCATTAACGCATGTCTCTTTGAAAGCTTACATTCAAAGACGCTGCAACTGATTAATGCAGCATGAAGAAAAGGGAACCAATTGCTAAACACAGAAGGCAGCTTAAAGGGGAACTAAAGTCTAAAATAGAATAATGCTAGAAATGCTGTATTTTGTATAATAAGCAAAATATACATAAACTTACTGCACCAGAAGCCTACTAAAAAAATGATTTATGCTTTTAAAGTTGGCAAGAGGGGGTCATCATCTTGTTACTTTGTTAAATATCTTTGCAAGACCAAGACCATGCACATGCTCAGTGGGGTCTGGGCTTCTGTTGGGAGGTTAAGCTTAAGTATCATGATAAATTATTAAAACTGCACACAGTCAATTAATTTATGCCACAGAAGCTGATACAGCAAGACAGATTAATGAACAGAATATGCAGACTGCCCTGGGTGTGTTTGAATGTATGATTGTTTCCCTGCAGAGCAGCTATGGACCGTCTGAAGTTTTCTATCCTCAGCAGTCAGAGCAAGTAAACCAAATGGAGAATTTCACTGCAAACAGTCAGGTTTCTTAAAAAATCAGTACACATTTTTTAATTAAATTATAATGCAGATAGATTTCATTAAAAAAACGTAAACATAGGGTTTTATTTTCGTTTTTACATCCCCTTTAAGCATATGTTCAGGGATTCAGAAAATTACCAACCGCGAATCAAACTCAGAGATCAGTGGGCACGAACCAGTTGCCTTAGGCGCCAGACCACCTGGACTATTCTTTGTGGCCCTTCCTCTAGATGACAATTACAACTGAATGTCTCTTTGAAACCTTAACTACAAAGGAAACCAATGGCTCAGCAAAAAGGAGCTAAAGCATGCATCTGTGTGAATTTGTCCCACCCAGGATTTGAACCCAGGACTCCGAGGCTATAAACCAGTCAGCTTACATGCTGCACCACATGGTCTTCTCTTCGTGGAGCTGCCTCTAGATGACCATTACAACCAAATGTCTCTTTGAAAGCTTAAATACAAAGGGAACCAATGGCTCAGCAAAAAGGAGCTAAAGAATGCATCCGTGTGAATGTGTCCCAGCCAGGATTTGAACCCGGGACTCCCAGATCATAAACTAGTCACCTTACGTACTGTGCCACAGGCACTACTCTATTAGTAGGTGCTTCCTGATGACCTTTACAACCGAATGTCTCTTTGAAATCTTAAATTCAAAGGGAACCAAAGCATGCATCCAGGCAGATAAGCCCTACCCAGGATTTGAACCCAGGGCTCGCAGGAAATAAACCAGTCACCTTACATGCCATGCCACCTGGTCTTCTCTATGTGGAGCTCCCTCTAGATGACCATTACAACCAAATGTCTCCTTGTAATTTTAAATACAAAGGGAACCAATGGCTAAGCAAAAAGGAGCTAAAGCATGCATCCGTGTGAATGTGTCCCACCCAGGATTTGAACCCGGGACTCCCAGGCCATAAACCAGTCACCTTACGTACTGCGCCACATGGACTACTCTGTTTGAGCTGCCTACAGATGACCATTACAACCAAATGTCTCTTTGAAAGCTTAAGTACAAAGGGAACCAATGGCTCAGCAAAAAGGAGCTAAAGCATGCATCCATGTGACTGTGTCCCACCCAGGATTTGAACCCGGGTCTGCCAGACCATAAACCAGTCACCTTACGTACTGCGCCACAGGGACTACTCTGTTATGAGCTGCCTCCAGATGACCATTACAAATGAATGTCTCTGTGTGCCGGCAGGGGATCTTCTGCCTAACAAAGTCAATACGCACCCTAGAACCCCTGGTAAAAGAGCCCTTCCAGATAGCCTAGTGGTTAAGGTGTCTGCCTACGGAGCACATGGTCGTGAGTTCGATTCCCGCCCTTGCCTGGTGTAGCTCATTGATCGGATGGTGCGTTGATTAGTAGAAGTTGCTGCCTGGGGACAGAGAACACGAAGGACCTGTGGAAGTTGTGGCCTGGAAACAAAGAACACGAAGAACCTGTGGAAGTTGTGGCCTGGGGACAGAGAACACGAAGAACCTGTGGAAGTAAATGCCTGTGGACAGAGAGCATAAAGAACCTGTGGAAGTTGCTGCCTGGGGACAGAGAACACCAAGAACCTGTGGAAGTTGCTGCCTAGAGGAAGAGGACAGCATCAATCAAAGGAAGTTGGTGAATGAGGGACGGGAGAGCTGCAGCAAAGGTGGAGCCGGAGGTGGCCTGCCTGTGATAGAATGGGGGGTCTTGCTGAAAAAAATGGTGCTTGGCAGCAGCTCTTGTAAAATAAAACTGTATTTGGCTGTCTTTTGTCTTACAGGCGTTGCCCCCCTTTCAACTCAACTAGGTATCTGCTTTGGGTGGGTTCCCCATCTGGCCTCCTCTCCTGCAAAGATAGCCAGGTATCTGCTTCTGGGCTGGGCTTCCCCATCTAGCACCTTGAACATGCCTTGCCTTTTCATCAACTTGGGGGTCACCATATGGAAAAGCACCCTCCACCACCCACTAACCCCAACCCGCTGCTCTTCTTTGGGGGGTTTGCCTAGCATCAGCCCAGGGTTAATCTTGGGAATTGCTTATTGAGAACAGTGTTCTATACAGGGCTTGAAAAAAAACATTTTGGAATCCAAGATTTGGCGATTGACCCAGCCCAAAGCATAGGTTACTCATTAACGCATGTCTCTTTGAAAGCTTACATACAAAGACGCTGCAACTGGTTAATGCAGCATGAAGAAAATTCTTTCAAAAGCCTACTAAAAGGGAACCAATTGCTAAACACAGAAGACAGCTTAAAGGGGAACTAAAGTCTAAAATAGAATAATGCTAGAAATGCTGTATTTTGTATAATAAGCAAAATATACATAAACTTACTGCACCAGAAGCCTACTAAAAAAATGATTTATGCTTTTAAAGTTGGCAAGAGGGGGTCATCATCTTGTTACTTTGTTAAATATCTTTGCAAGACCAAGACCATGCACATGCTCAGTGGGGTCTGGGCTTCTGTTGGGAGGTTAAGCTTAAGTATCATGATAAATTATTAAAACGGCACACAGTCAATTAATTTATGCCACAAAAGCGGATACAGCAAGACAGATTAATGAACAGAATATGCAGACTGCCCTGGGTGTGTTTGAATGTATGATTGTTTCCCTGCAGAGCAGCTATGGACCGTCTGAAGTTTTCTATCCTCAGCAGTCAGAGCAAGTAAACCAAATGGAGAATTTGACTGCAAACAGTCAGGTTTCTTAAAAAATCAGTACACATTTTTTAATTAAATTATAATGCAGATAGATTTCATTAAAAAAACGTAAACATAGGGTTTTATTTTCATTTTTACATCCCCTTTAAGCATATGTTCAGGGATTCAGAAAATTACCAACCGCGAATCAAACTCAGAGATCAGTGGGCACGAACCAGTTGCCTTAGGCGCCAGACCACCTGGACTATTCTTTGTGGCCCTTCCTCTAGATGACAATTACAACTGAATGTCTCTTTGAAACCTTAACTACAAAGGGAACCAATGGCTCAGCAAAAAGGAGCTAAAGCATGCATCTGTGTGAATTTGTCCCAACCAGGATTTGAACCCTGGACTCCAAGGCTATAAACCAGTCAGCTTACATGCTGCACCACATGGTCTTCTCTTCGTGGAGCTGCCTCTAGATGACCATTACAACCAAATGTCTATTTGAAAGCTTAAATACAAAGGGAACCAATGGCTCAGCAAAAAGGAGCTAAAGAATGCATCCGTGTGAATTTGTCCCAGACAGGATTTGAACCCGGGACTCCCAGACGATAGACTAGTCACCTTACATACTGTGCCACAGGGACTACTCTATTAGTAGGTGCTTCCTGATGACCTTTACAACCGAATGTCTCTTTGAAATCTTAAATTCAAAGGGAACCAAAGAAGGAGCTAAAGCATGCATCCAGGCAGATAAGCCCTACCCAGGATTTGAACACAGGGCTCGCAGGAAATAAACCAGTCACCTTACATGCCATGCCACTTGGTCTTCTCTATATGACCATTACAACCAAATGTCTCCTTGTAATTTTAAATACAAAGGGAACCAATGGCTAAGCAAAAAGGAGCTAAAGCATGCATCCGTGTGAATGTGTCCCACCCAGGATTTGAACCCGGGACTCCCAGGCCATAAACCAGTCACCTTACGTACTGCGCCACATGGACTACTCTGTTTGAGCTGCCTACAGATGACCATGACAACCAAATGTCTCTTTGAAAGCTTAAGTACAAAGGGAACCAATGGCTCAGCAAAAAGGAGCTAAAGCATGCATCCATGTGACTGTGTCCCACCCAGGATTTGAACCCGGGTCTGCCAGACCATTAAGCAGTCACCTTACATACTGCGCCACAGGGACTACTCTGTTATGAGCTGCCTCCAGATGACCATTACAAATTAATGTCTCTGTGTGCCGGCAGGGGATCTTCTGCCTAACAAAGTCAATACGCACCCTAGAACCCCTGGAAAAAGAGCCCTTCCAGATAGCCTAGTGGTTAAGGTGTCTGCCTACAGAGCACATGGTCGTGAGTTCGATTCCCGCCCTTGCCTGGTGTAGCACATTGATCGGATGGTGCGTTGATTAGTAGAAGTTGCTGCCTGGGGACAGAGAACACGAAGGACCTGTGGAAGTTGTGGCCTGGAAACGGAGAACACGAAGAACCTGTGGAAGTTGTGGCCTGGGGACAGAGAACATGAAGAACCTGTGGAAGTAAATGCCTGTGGACAGAGAGCATAAAGAACCTGTGGAATTTGCTGCCTGAGGACAGAGAACACCAAGAACCTGTGGAAGTTGCTGCCTAGAGGAAGAGGACAGCATCAATCAAAGGAAGTTGGTGAATGAGGGTCGGGAGAGCTGCAGCAAAGGTGGAGCTGGAGATGGCCTGCCTTTGATAGAATGGGGGGTCTTGCTGAAAAAAATGGTGCTTGGCAGCAGCTCTTGTGAAATAAAACTGTATTTGGCTGTCTTTTGTCTTACAGGGGTTGCCCCCCTTTCAACTCAACTAGGTATCTGCTTTGGGTGGGTTCCCCATCTGGCCTCCTCTCCTGCAAAGATAGCCAGGTATCTGCTTCTGGGCTGGGCTTCCCCATCTAGCACCTTGAACATGCCTTGCCCTTTCATCAACTTGGGGGTCACCATATGGAAAAGCACCCTCCACCACCCACTAACCCCAACCCGCTGCTCTTTTTTGGGGGTTTGCCTACCATCAGCCCGGGGTTAATCTTGGGAATTGCTTATTGAGAACAGTGTTCTATACAGGGCTTGAAAAAACCCATTTTGAAATCCAAGATTTGGCGATTGACCCAGCCCAAAGCATAGGTTACTTATTAACGCATGTCTCTTTGAAAGCTTACATTCAAAGACGCTGCAACTGGTTAATGCAGCATGAAGAAAAGGGAACCAATTGCTAAACACAGAAGGCAGCTTAAAGGGGAACTAAAGTCTAAAATAGAATAATGCTAGAAATGCTGTATTTTGTATAATAAGCAAAATATACATAAACTTACTGCACCAGAAGCCTATTAAAAAAATTATTTATGCTTTCAAAGTTTGCAGCAGGGGGTCATCACCTTGTTACTTTGTTAAATATCTTTGCAAGACCAAGACCATGCACATGCTCAGTGGGGTCTGGGCTTCTGTTGGGAGGTTAAGCTTAAGTATCATGATAAATTATCAAAACTACACAAAGTCAATTAATTTATGCCACAGAAGCTGATACATCAAGACAGATTAATAAACAGAATATGCAGACTGCCCTGGGGGTGTTTGAATGTATGATTGTTTCCCTGCAGAGCAGCTATGGATCGTCTGAAGTTTTCTATCTGCAGCAGTCAGAGCAAGTAAACCAAAAGGAGAATTTCACTGCAAACAGTCAGGTTTCTTAAAAAATCAGTACACATTTTTTAATTAAATTATAATGCAGATAGATTTCATTAAAAAAACGTAAACATAGGGTTTTATTTTCGTTTTTATATCCCCTTTAAGCATATGTTCAGGGTTTCAGAAAATTACCAACCGCGAATCAAACTCAGAGATCAGTGGGCACGAACCAGTTGCCTTAGGCGCCAGACCACCTGGACTATTCTTTGTGGCCCTTCCTCTAGATGACAATTACAACTGAATGTCTCTTTGAAACCTTAACTACAAAGGGAACCAATGGCTCAGCAAAAAGGAGCTAAAGCATGCATCTGTGTGAATGTGTCCTACCCAGGATTTGAACCCTGGACTCCCAGGCTATAAACCAGTCAGCTTACATGCTGCACCACATGGTCTTCTCTACGTGGAGCTGCCTCTAGATGACCATTACAACCAAATGTCTCTTTGAAAGCTTAAATACAAAGAGAACCAATGGCTCAGCAAAAAGGAGCTAAAGCATGCATCCGTGTGAATGTGTCCCAGCCAGGATTTGAACCCGGGACTCCCAGACCATAAATCAGTCACCTTATGTACTGTGCCACAGGGACTACTCTATTAGTAGGTGCTTCCTGATGACCATTACAACCGAATGTCTCTTTGTGCCGGCAGGGAATCCTCTGCTAACAAAGTCAATACGCACCCTAGAACCCCTGGTAAAAGAGCCCTTCTGGATAGCTTAGTGGTTAAGGTGTCTGCCTACGGTGCACATGGTCATGAGTTCGATTCCCACCCTTGTCTGGTGTAGATCATTGATGGGATGGTGCGTTGATTAGTAGAAGTTGCTGCCTGATGACAGAGTGCCGATGGATCAGTGGAAGTTGCGGCCTGGAAACAGAGAACACAAAGAACCTGTGGAAGTCTTGGCCTGGAAACAGAGAACACAAAGAACCTGTGGAAGTTGTGGCCTGGAAACAGAGAACATGAAGAACCTGTGGAAGTTGTGGCCTGGGGACAGAGAACACAAAGAACCTGTGGAAGTTGCTGCTTAGATCAAGAAGGCAGCGTCAATCAAACGAAGTTTGTGAATAAGGGAAGGGAGAGCCGGCTCAAAGGTGGAGCCAGAGGTGGCCTGCCTGTGATAGAATGGGGGTCTTGCTGAAAAAATGGTGCTTGGCAGCAGCTCTTGTGAATTAAAACTGTGTTTGGCTGCCTTTTGTCTTACAGGGGTTGCCCCCCTTTTAACCCACCCAGGTATCTGCTTTGGGTGGGTTCCCCATCTGGCGTCCTCCCCTTCTGCAAAGATAGCCAGGTATCTGATTCTGGGCTAGGCTTCCCCATACCTTGCCCATTCATCAACTTGGGGGTCCCCATATGGAAAAGCACCCTCCACCACCCACCCGCTGCCCTTTTTTGGGGGTTTGCCTAGCATCAGCCCTGCGTTAATCTTGGGAATTGATTATTGAGAACAGTGCTCTATACAGGGCTTGAAAAAAACCATTTTGGAATCCAAGATTTGGCGATTGACCCAGCCCAAAGTATAGGTTACTCATTAAGGCATGTCTCTTTGAAAGCTTACATTCAAAGATGCTGCAACTGGTTAATGCAGCATGAAGAAATGGGAACCAATTGCTAAACATAGAAGGCAGCTTAAAGGGGAACTAAAGTTTAAAATAGAATAATGCTAAAAATGCTAGGCACCAGAAGCCTAATAAAAAAATGATTTATGATTTTAAAGTTGGCTGCAGGGGGTAATCATCTTTTTACTTTGTTAAATATCTTTGCAAGAGCATGCACATGCTCAGGGCTTCTGTTGGGAGGTTAAGCTTAAGTATCATCATAAATTATCAAAACTGCACAAAGTCAAATAGTTTCTGCCACAGAAGATGATACAGCAAGACAGATTAATAAACAAAATATGCAGACTGCACTGGGTGTGTTTGAACGTATGATTGTTTCCCTGTAGAGCAGCTATGGACCGTCTGAAGTTTTCTATCCGCAGCAGTCAGAGCAAGTAAACCAAACAGTCAGGTTTCTTATAAAATCAGTACACATTTTTTAATCAAGGTATAATGCAGATAGATTTCTTTTTCATTAATAATAGTAAAAATGGGGTTTTATTTTTTCGTCTTTACATCCCCTTTCAGCATATGGTCAGGGATTCAGAAAATTACCAACCGGGAATCAAACTCAGAGATCAGTGGGCACGAACCAGTTGCCTTAGGTGCTGGACCACCTGGTCTATATTTTGTGCTCCTTCCTCCAGATGACAATTACATCCATTCATTGTGGCCCTTCCTCCAGATGACAGTTACAACTGAATGACTCTTTGAAACCTTAACTACAAAGGGAACCAATGGTTCATCAAAAAGGAGCTAAAGCATGCATCCATGTGAACGTGTCCCACCAAGGATTTGAACCAAGGACTCCCAGGCCATGAACCAGTCACCTTACATGCTGCACCACAGGGTCTACTCTAAATGGATCAGCCTTCAGATGACCGTTACAATGAATGCCTCTTTGAAACCTTAACTACAAAGGGAACCAATGGCTCAGCAAATAATGAGCTATAGCATTCATCTGTGAATGCGTCCCACCGAGGATTTGAAATTGGGACTCCCAGAACACAAACCTTACGTGCTGCGCCGCAGTGTCTGCTATATGTCACACTGTCTCTAGATGACCATTACAACCAAATGACTCTTTAAAACCTTAAATACAAAAGGAACCAATGGCTCACCAAGGAAGGAGCTAAAGCATGCGTCGAGGCTCATAGGTGCCACCCAGGTTTTGTACCCTGGACTCACAGACCATAAACCAGTCACCTTATGTGCTGCGTCACAGGTTCTACTATATATAAAGTCGCCTGCAGATGACCATTACAACCGAATGTCTCTTTGAAACTTCCCAAATATTTTTTAAGTTCTGTACAGAACACTGTTCTCAATAGAAAATTCACAAGGTTAACTGCAAGCTGATTTTAGGCAAACTCCCCAAAGATAGCAGGGGGAGGGGGTTTGGTATCTCAAGTTGAAATAAGTACAAAGTATGCGCAAGTTAAGGGTGAGGTTAGGGCAAGGTTCTAGGTGGAGAACTCCAGCCAAAGCAACTACCTGGTAGCTTTGAAGGTCGGGGAACTGACCCAAAGCACGTGCCAAGTTAGGTTAAAAGGGGCAACCCTTGTAAGATGAAAGACACTTTTTATACATTTTTATTAATGCAAGAGCAACTTGCCAACCATCATTTTTTCTACATGACTCCCTCATTCCATAACAGGCAGGCCATCTCTGCCCCCACCTTGTCTATTCCATTAGCTGAGCCCTTCCTCATTCACTCTTTCTGCAGGCAGAAAGTTGTATCGGCGCTTGTTTCCTCAGGCAGCAACTTTCACTGATCCATGCAACAGGGTAGTGGGTGTTAGCTATATGGGGAGACCCCCAAGATGATGCAAGGTAAGGGTAAGGTACGGGCAAGGTATGGACAAGGTTCTACATGGGGAACCATAGACCTGAAGCAAATACCTAGGTAGCTTAGAACGGTAGGAGGCCCGATGAGAGGCCACCCAAAGCAGATACCTGGATGGATCAAAAGATGCACTCCCCTGTAAAAAGAAAACAAGCCAAACACATTTTCATTCAGCAAGACCCACAGCCAACCACAATTTTTTTCAGTAAGACCCCCTCTGTCCACCACAGGCAGGCCACCTGCAGCCTGCAACCCTTCAGCTCAGGCCTCCCTCATTCACTCTTTCTGAATGCAACCACATCCACTAATCCATGCTTCACTCTTTTCATCAGATAGCAACTTCCACTAATCCATGTAACACTCTTTTCACTAGGTGGCAACTTCATTCGACAGTCTTTTCCCCAGGAGGGAATGTCCACAGATCAACACACCATCTGCTTGACTTCCTTGACCTAACGACGGCAAGGCTCTTCCCAGGCTGGGAGTCGAACTCATGACCCATGCACCATGGGCAGGCACTCTAATCACTTGGCCACCCAGAAGTCCTCTCTTACTAGGGTCTCAGTTAGTGTATTGATTGTATAAGGCAGGAGATTGCCTGTCGGCACCACCTGTCAATGTAAAGGCACATTCGGGTGAAATGGTCATTAGGAGGAAAGGAAGCAGGCTTAGACTCTGTGGCGCAGTGCCTAAGGTGCTTGTTTCATGTCAGTAGAGTCCAGAGTTCAAATCCCTAGTGGGATATTTTGTGCTGGGCCATCTGTGTAAATTTCTTCAGTCTTTATTAACCAGTCACCTCTCCTTTCTATGTAAAGGTACAAAGGGACATTTGGTTCTAATGGTCATCTAGGGGCTAAGCAGGCAGTGCAAAGGCTAAGGTGCCTGGTTCCCGGGTTTGCCCTTTCTAAATCCTTGGAGGGTTGTGTATGCTGTTTTTCTGTGCTGGGCAATCGTGCCCTTTTCTTCAGTCAACATTAACCAGTCACCACTCCTTTCTATGTAAAGGTACAAAGGGAACTTTGGTTCTAATGGTCATCCGGAGGCCCAGATGGCAGCCTTTGGCTCAGTGGTGCAGTGGATATAGCGGCTGGTTCATTACCAAGGTGTCCCGAGTTTAAATCCCGGTCAGCCCTTTCTGAATCCTTTGAGTGTTTCGTAAGCAGTCTTTCTGTGCTGGGCCATTGGTGTCCTTTTCTTCAAGCTGCATTAACCAATCACAGCTCCTTTTCATGTAAAGTTACAAAGGGACATTTGGTTCTAATTGTCATCCGGAGGCTTGGCAGGCAGGCTTAGGCTCTGTGGATTTGCGACTAAGGCACCTGTTTCCCGGTCTTTCTGTGCTGGTCCATCGGTGCCCTTTTCTTCAAGCTGCATTGGTGACGTCACATATATGACAAGGCCGCAGATCTTCACCAATTGATTTTAGTCATTTTTATTACACATTGTAACACCAAATAAAACAATTTCACCACACTGGGAACATTTCTGATGTGGGTAAATCCACAGGTAGCTGGCAGGTGATTTTCCCCAAAACTGGTATAATGTTTCACACTCAACCGATGACCACAAAATATCCCACATAGACAAAGTACCAACCCCCAAAAGTGCAGTCAGTAATCCACCATTAACCTCTCAGTCACTGAGTAGAAGTCCATCCAGGCACTCACACAGACCAGCAGGGTCTGTTTCCAGAAAAGGTATAAGCCCTTGGCACCTCTTCCCCAGAAGTGCAGCAGCTTCACAATTCCAGCAGTAACCAACTCCTCAGGGATCCTAGAACCTCAGTGGTTCAGCTTGTGGGAGATCCTTCCTTGATCTGTTAGCCAATACTCCTGTCAGATGTAGCACCACAGCCATTATGTTCAACAACTCTGCAACAACTTACCCAGCCCAGATCCTCTGTGTGGTTAGTTCTATTGTTCTAATAGTGGGTCATTCCCTTCATTCACCCAGGGTAAGGCATTAGTCTTGCCTCCCATTGTTTAAGCATTATGGTGTATGTGACTTACAGCACATCCTACAATGTGACCACCAGCATGTCCACAATTAACTCATTGTCTCTTGGAGTGCTGGTTAATTCAGCTTGAAGAAAAGGGCACCGATGGCCCAGGACAGTAAGACCGGAAAATAGGCACCTTTGACACCAATCCACAGCCTGCCTGCCTGCAAGCCTCCAGATGACTATTAGAACTAAATGTCCCTTTGTAGCTTTACATGAAAAGGTGCAGCAACTGGGTAATGCAACTTTAAGAAAAGGGCACTGATCGCTCAGCACAGAAAGACAACTTACACAACCCTCCAATGTTTCAGAAAAGGCTCAAAGGGATTTGAACTTGTGACTCCTCAGCAGGGAACCAGATGCCTTAGCCGCTGCACCACTGATCCTAAGGCTGCCTGATGGAAAGGAGCAGTAAATGGTTAACGTAGACTAAATAAAATGGCCCAACGGCAAAGCACATCTCCATGGATTCAGAAATGGCTCACCCCGGATTTGAACTCAGGATGTCAGAAAGGAAACTAGGTTCCTTAGCAGTTACACCACTGAGCCTATGGCTGCCTGCCTGACCTTCAGGTGACCATTAGAACCAAATTTCCCTTTGTACCTTTACATAGAAATGAGAGGTGACTGATTAATGCAGACTAAAGAAATTGGCACAGATGGCTCAGCACAAAATGTTAGCTTACACAACCCTCCAAGGATTCAGAAGTGTCCCACTGGGGATTTGAACTCAGGACAGCACGGCCGTGAAACAGGCACTTTAGGCACTGCACCACAGAGCCTAAGCCTGCTTTGACACCTCAGAATGACCATTACTTGAATGTGCCTCTACATTGACAGGTGGTGCTGGCAGGCAATCCTCTGCCTAACAGAAACAATATGCCTTCCGGATGGCCAAGTAGTTAGAGTGTTGCATGGGTTAGTGGAAGTTACTGCCTGGTGAAAAGAGTGCATGGATTAGTGGATGTGGTTGCCTGCAAAAAGAGTGAATGAGGGAGGCCTGAGCTGAAAGGGTTGCCCAGGTAGGGCTGGAGGTGGCCTGCCTGTGATGGACAGAGGTGGTCTTACTGAAAAAATTGTGGTTGGCTGTGGGTCTTACTGAAAAAATTGTGGTTGGCTGTGGGTCTTACTGAATGAAAATGTGTCTGGCTTGTTTTCTTTTTACAGGGGAGGGCATCTTTTGATCCATCCAGGTATCTGCTTTGGGTGACTTCCCCATCTGGCCTCCTATCCTTCTAAACTACCCAGGTATTTACTTCTGGTCTATGGTTCCCCATCTAACAGCTTGTCCATTCCTTGCCTGTACCTTACCCTTACCTTGCATCATCTCGAGAGGCTCCCCAAATAGCAAACACCCATTACCCTGCTGCCTGAGGATCGAGCACTGCATTGAACAATAGAACTTTCCGCCTGCAGAAAGAGTGAATGAGGGAGTTCTCAACTAATGGAATAGTCAAGGTGGGGGCAGAGGTGGTCTGCCTGTGATGGAATGAGGGAGGCTTGTTGAAAAAATGGTGGTTGGCAAGTTGCTCTTGCTTAATAAAACTGTATTTGGCTGGCTTTCTTCTTACAGGGGTTACCCTTTTTAAGCCAACTTGGCATCTGCTTTGGGTCAGTTCCCTATCTGGCCTCCCACCCTTCTAATTAATCCAGGTAGTTGTTTTGGGCTGGGGTTCAACATCTAGCACCTTTGCCATACCTCGCCTTTACCATGCGCATACTTTGTATTTACTTTAAATTGAGTGGGTTCCCCACAGAGCAAACAACCACCACAAACCCAAAGTATTGGTTACTCATTAACACAGCCACAAAAAATAAACAAGAGAACACTGTACAAAAATGAAAAAAAAAGTGCCTACCAGGGATTTGAACATAGGATTACACCGCAGGGAAAAAAGTGCCTTAGCCACTGTGCCACTGAGACTAAGCTTGCCTGTAAGGCCTTTGGATGACCATTAGAACCAAGTGTCCCAAATATAACTTTACATAGAAAAGAGTGGTTAATGCAGCTTGAAGAAAAAGGCACCAATGGCTAGTACAGAAAGCCATCTTACACATCCCTCCAAGGATTCAGAAAGGGCTCCCCAGGGATTTAAAATCAGGACTCCACAGCAGGAAAAAAGGTGCCATAGCTACTGTGCCACAGCCTGCCTGCTTGTCAAGCCTAGGGATGACTATTAGAACCAATTATGTAGCTTTACATAGAAAGGAGCAGCGACTAGTTAATGCTGTGGAGACCTAAGTTAATGTCTCCAGCTATTGCGCTCAGTGCACTAGCGATGCTGCCCCCTTAGACCCGATCCGACGCTAATTTTTAAGCGCAGATTGGTAGAGGAGGGGGGCGGCACCTCAGCCAGAATCACTGCTGGGGAAACCACTCAAGTTGATGTGAGTACAAAGTATGCACAAGACATAGGCAGATTTTCAATAAGGCTAGGGAAGGCTAAAAAGATTGTAACACCTAAATAGGAGTTAACAAAAAAAAAAAACCTGCTTGCGACTGTTTCTTCTCTCATTATGAGACTTCAGTGCAGGGATTGTCTATAGTGCCTGCAAGCTATTTCAGTCCTGGTACAGCTAGGCATCTGATTGACTGGAGGTGATTTTTGAACCTCCCCACAGCCCCAGACAGTTAATTTCAGCTTTGAGGGCAAAACCACCAGCATCCTGGAGAAGAAATGTTTGGGGGTTCTTGGATAGGATGGAATTCCTTCTGTAGTACAGCTGCTGACACAGAGATAATTTTCCCTCACCCAAATTTATGTGGCAGGGAATGCCAATCTCATGCTTTATGCCCCCTTGTAATTATAACTGTTATTGTGCTGAATACACTATTGATCCGGATATATGCTGTGAGTTTAGTGTACATGAAATTTATACTGCAATTAGGCTACCATTTTTCCAGAGAGTATTTGCCCTATTTATCCCGTATAACTCATGTGGTACAATAAATATCCTGTGCAGTGTTTTGTGAGTAATATACATGAAATTGCCAATTCATTTGTCCTGTCTGAATTTATCCTACAATGTTTTCTGTGGCAGGTTAATGCATGGTATTGGTAATTCATTAAAGGGGTGGTTCACCATTAATTTAACTGTTAGTATGTAACAGAATGGCCAGATCTAAGCAAATTTTCAATTGATCTTAATTTTTTCAAAAGTTAATTTAAAGGTAAACAGCCACTTTACATATGAATGCATTCTAACCCTAATGCTCGTGCTTCTTATTAAATATAACTTGTCATATCAATACCCACTACTTGCTTGCTGTCTATGTATCCACTGGATCCTTTGGATCAGCTGGAGTTAGGCAGGTTTCATTTAGACCAGTGTTGTCCAATGGGCCGTCCCCTTGTGCGGCCCCCACATGAAAGTCTACCTGCTGTGTCTGCTTACTATGTGTAAGATATAAGAGTTAAGAGATTAACTGGCCCCTGCATTGTTTATACCTCAAATTCAGACAGTTCACCTGTTCCTACCTTATACAAAATGCTGATGGGGCACCAGCACTGTGTCACTGTATGTAGCACATCTTAGAATGATCCTCATAGGTTTCCCTGTCTCCTGCTCTGTTCTACCTTCCCTATGCCCCCTGCGTGTGCCATACTCTGCCTGTCCTATGGTCCCTGTGTATGCCATACTCTGCCTGCCCTATGCTCCCTGTATGTGCCATGCTCTGCCTGCCCTATGCTCCCTGTATGTGCCATGCTCTGCCTGCCCTATGCTCCCTACATGTGCCATACTCTGCCTGCCCTATGTTTCCTGTGTGTGCTATAGTCTGTCTGTCCTATGCTCCTTGGATGTGCCATACTCGGCCTGCCCTATGGTCCCTGTGTGTGCCAATCTCTGCCTGCCATATGCTCCCTGGGTGTGCCATGAACGCAGTTGGAAATTATTTCTAGGGAGCCCCTAAGGTGTTTAATTATGAACTTGGGGGTGAAGTATGCTGTGTTATCCACAGGGGAGAAGGAGGCATATGGATTTAAGGGTATGTCTAAATATGACAATGTTTTCACATATGAGTGTAAGTGATATCCCTGCAGTAAGCACCAACCATATGTTTATATATGTTTATGTGACCCCAGTAAATATGAGGTCACATTTACATGAATGTATACTGTATCTATCTATCTATCTATCTATCTATCTATCTATATATATATATATATATATAGACAGATGCTTCACCGGCACTCACCCTCAGTAAATCGAATCCCGGGTGCTCCTCAAAGGAGAACAAAAAGATGCAATTAGGAGCACTCACGGTTGTAGTGATAAAGGAATGTCTTTTTATTGGAGTGTTACAAACTACCCCACATCAACGCGTTTCAGTTCTCTCAGATCCTGACGACGGTTCTGAGAGAACCGAAACGCGTTGATGTGGGGTAGTTTGTAACACTCCAATAAAAATACATTCCTTTATCACTACAACAGTGAGTGCTCCTAATTGCATCTATCTATCTATCTATCTATCTATCTATCTATATATATATATATATATATATATATATATATATATGTAAGGTTGAAAAAAGACACATGTCCATCGAGTTCAACCTTTTTTTTTTTTTCTTTTTTATTAACTACCTATCTGCCAGTTGATCCAGAGGAAGGCAAAAAAACCCATCTGAAGCCTCTCCAATTTGCCTTAGAGGGGGAAAAATTCCTTCCTGACTCCAAAATGGCAATCAGACTAGTCCCTGGATCAACTTAGACTATGAGCTATTTCCCATAACGCTGTATTCCCTTACTTGCTAAAAAGCTATCCAACCCCTTCTTAAAGCTATTTAATGTATCAGCCTGTACAACTGATTCAGGGAGAGAATTCCACATCTTCACAGCTCTCACTGTAAAAAACCCCTTCCGAATATTTAGGCAGAACCTCTTTTCTTCTAATCGGAATGGGTGACCTTGTGTCAGATGTAAAGACCTACTGGTAAATAAAGCATTAGAGAGATTATTATATGATCCCCTTATATATTTATACAGTCATCATATCACCCCTTAAGCGCCTCTTCTCCAGCGTGAACATCCCCAATTTGGCCAGTCTTTCCTCATCGCTAAGATTTTCAATACCTTTTAGCAGCTTAGTTGCCCTTCTCTGTACCCTCTCTAATACAATAATGTCCCGTTTGCATGATGGAGACCAACTGTACGGCATATTCTAGATGGGGCCTTACAAGTGCTCTATACAGTGGAAGAATGACCCCCTCCTTCCTTGACTCTATGCCCCTTTTAATACAGCTCAATACCTTATTTGCCCTTGATGCTGCTGACTGGCATTGCTTGCTACAGCCAAGTTTATCATCTACAAGCACTCCAAGATCCTTTTCCATAATGGATTTGCCTAGTGCAGTCCCATTAAGGGTATAAGTGGCTTGGATATTTTTACATCCCAGGTGCATGACTTTACATTTATCAACATTGAATCTCATTTGCCACTTAGCTGCCCAGATTGCCAGTTTATCAAGATCATGTTGCAAGGATGCCACATCCTGGATGGAATTAATTGGGCTGGATAGTTTTGTGTCATCTGCAAACACTGATACATTACTTACAACACCCTACCCTAAGTCATTAATGAACAAGTTAAATAAAAGTGGACCCAATACTGAGCCCTGGGGGACCCCACTAAGAACTTTACTCCAAGTAGAGAATGTCCCATTAACAACCACCCTCTGTACCCGATCCTGTAGCCAGTTTCCTATCCACGTGCAAACGCCTTCATTAAGCCCAACAGACCTTAGTTTAAAAAGCAGTCGTTTGTGGGGCACATTATCAAACGCTTTGGCAAAAGCCAAATAGATCACATCTACTGCCCCCCCACTGTCCAGAATCTTACTTACCACATCATAAAAAGCAATCAAATTCGTCTGACATGACCTATCCTTCATAAAGCCATGCTGATTCTTGCTCATAATGCCATTCATTAGGATAAAATTTTGAATGTGATCCCTTAACAAGCCTTCAAATAATTTGCCTACCACAGAGGTCAAATTTACTGGCCTATAATTGCCAGGCTGAGATCGTAATCCCTTTTTAAATATTGGAATAACATCAGCTTTTCTCCAATCCATAGGCACCATACCAGATGACAGTGAACCTGTGAAAATCATAAATAAGGGCTGGTCTAAAACTGAACTAAGCTCTCTTAGAACCTGGGGGTGTATGCCATCAGGCCCTGGAGCCTTGTTTACATTGATTTATATTAAAGCTTTTTGAATCATATCCCGAGTCAGCCACTGACTAGATTGAGCTGAACCATTCGTGCAGTTATAAAGTGAGCCTGTGAACCCAGACTCCTCTATTGTATACACTGAAGAGAAGAACTGATTTAACACATTTGCCTTATCTGTATCTGTTACAACCATACTGGTGCCATTATTTAATGGAGCAACACTCTCAACCTGCATCTTTTTACTTTTAATATATTTAAAAAACTTTTTAGGGTTAGTTTACACCTCCACCGCAATTAACTCTTCATTTCTTTTCTTCCAGATTGCCGATTTACAACATTTATTACAGTGTTTATAATCATTAAATGCAGCTTCTGTCCCTACAGATTTGTAGTTTTTAAATGCCTTTCTCTTCTTTCCCATTAACTTCTTTACTTCTGTATTAAGCCACACAGGATGATTCTTAGAGCTTCTACGTTTAGTCCTTAAGGGAATAAATTGAGAACAGTAATGATTTAATATCATTTTAAAGGACAACCATTTCTGTTCTGTGTTTTTAGCTGAAAACCTAATGCCCCAATCAATGCTCTGTAGGACAGCCCTCAAGGCACTAAAATTAGCTTTTCCAAAATTCATGGTTTTTGTTGCCCCAGTATATTTTTGTTTTTTGCACCAGACATTAAAAGATATAACAATATGGTCACTATTACCCAGGGGTTCAATGACTTGCACATTTGCTATAAGTTCTGGGTCATTTGAGATCACTAAATCAAGAATAGCATTTTTTCTGGTAGGCTCCTCAACAACCTGTGCTAAAAAATTGTCGTGCAATAAGTTTATAAACTTGTTCCCATGATCTAGCAGTACCGTTGCTCCAGTCAATATCTGGGTAATTAAAATCCCCCATTATCATTACTTTACCTAAACTAGCAGCCTTTTCTATTTGCATTAGGAGCTTTGTCTCTTCCTCCTCACTTACATTAGGGGGTCTATAGCATACTCCTACGATTAATTTGCTGGATTCTTTACAATTGGTGAAGAACTCCACCCATACGACTTCTGCCCCCTCATTTTCTAACATAACCTCCTCCTTTATATGAGCTTTTAAATCCTGCCTAACATACAGACATACCCCTCCTCCTTTTCTATTGCCTCTATCCCTCCGAAACAAAGTATAGCCACTGATATTTACTGCCCAGTCATGCGACTCATTCAGCCATGTTTCGGCCACACCAATCACATCATATTTTCCTTCCATCACCAGCAGCTCCAGCTCTCCCATTTTACCAGTCAGACTTCTTGCATTTGTAAACATACATTTAATACTGGTACCATATTGAACATATGACATGTGGTCCTCCCTATCCTTAACAGTATCCCCAGTATCCTCCTCCCCCATTTTCCCTTTCTTTGCCCACTATCTCATCTAACCTGTCTTCCACTGAATCTTTTACTGAACCCTCCCCCCATACCTAGTTTAAAATCTCCTCCAACCCTCTAGCCATCTTCTCTCCCAAAACAGCTGCCCCATCATCATTGAGGTGCAGCCCATCCCTAGCAAAGAGCCTGTAGCCGACTGAAAAATCAGCCCAGTTCTCCAAAAACCCAAAAACCCTCCTCCCTACACCAATCTTTCAACCACGCATTAATCTCCCTACGCTCCCGCTGTCTCCTTAGCATTGCTCGTGGCTCAAGTAATATCTCTGAGAAAATTACCTTGGAAGCCCTCGCCCTCAGCTTTGCACCTAGTTTTTTAAAATCATTTTTGAGGACTTCACCACCTCCTCTAACTTTGTCATTGGTACCTATGTGTACTTAGACCGCTGGGTCTTCCCCAGCCCCTCCCAATAATCTGTCCACTCGTTCCACCACATGCCGAACCCTAGCACCAGGCAAGCAGTAGACTGTTCAGCATGTAGGGGCCTTGCGACCCTATCCACCTTTCTAATAATTGAATCCCCTATAACTAGAACCTGCCTTTCCTTCCTTGCACTCCCCCCACCACCCATATTAGAGCCACTGCCTCCCGGGGTGCTCAGAGAGTCAGCCTGCTCCATACACGCCAGTTCTGAGTTTTCCTCCCCAGCATCTTCAGCCAAAACGGCGAATTTGCTGTTTTGGACAAACTGTGGACCAGCCCCCCTACTCTTCTGTCCCCTACTTCCCCTCTTGACTGTCACAAACCTTCCTCCCTCATTAGCCTCCACTGCCCCTTCTCCTCCCCCCACTCCACTAGCCCCTGCCAGTGGTTGCTCTGTGAGCCTCCTGTCATTCCCTACGTTTGCCGATGCTCTCAGTGCTGCAAGTTCACCCCTTAGAGTCTGCAGCTCAGATTCCAAGATAAAAACCCACCGACATCTCTCACATGTAAATACTGCATGGAACTGCTGCTCCAACACCACATACATGTGACAAGACACACACTGAGTAATACCAGCAAACCCACTCATATTTACACTGGGTACTTACAGTCTCCCAAATGTAATTCCTCACAAATGCCTTTTTGGTTTTAAACGCCTTAAGGTTTTTAACGCTGCTTAACACTTAATTCACATGCAACACTTAGATCAAATGCAACACTCACTTAGCAGCTCCCACACTCGCTTTGCCTTCACAAGTTTAAGGTTTCAACCAGAGCACACAAAGCCCACTCAGAATTTACCTGATTAACCCCTCCCCCTTAATTAGAAGAAAGAGGGAAAGGAGAGAAAAAAAAATGCTATTTGCTACCAGCAGTAAAACAACCCCTTATTAACTTTTTTTTTTAAAAAAATGTTCCCCTTAGACCTCTAAAGCTAGAACACAAAAAGAAAATAAATGCACTTAATTTATCAACTAGTTTACCCCAAAGAGAGAAAAGAAAAAGCTGTTTGTCTCAGTCAGATAACTCACAGAACACACAGCAGTCAGTTAGTTGCACTTACTCCCTCCTTGCACCCAGCACTCCCAGCATGCACAGCAAACGCCAACGCCTTAAAGGGGAAGGAAACCTATTCGGCGCAAACCCCCCACCCCCCCTCCCGTTTGTTGCCCACCCTCCTTCCTCCCCCCTGGCTTACCCATCCCGCTGTGCAAATGCCCCTAACTTGCTACTTACCCTTCTGCGCAGGTCCAGTCCAGGGAGTTCACCGACGACAACTTTTTCCACGTGATCTTCTGCTGTGAACGGCGTTTTGACGCATGCGCAGTAGGATCATTTCGCCGGTACGGATCTACTGTGCATGCGCCAAAAGTCACGCGCATGCGCAGTAGATCGTACCGGTGAAATGATCCTACTGCGCATGCACCGTTCAAAGCAGGAAGAAGATCGTGTGGAAGATGTCGTCTGTGAACTCCCTGGACTGGACCTGCGCAGAAGGGTAAGTAACAAGTTAGGGGCATTTGCCCAGTGGGACGGGTAGGCCAGGGGGGAGGAGGGAGGGTGGGCAACAAACGGGGGGTTTGCGCCGACTAGGTTTCCTTCCCCTTTAAGGTTTTTAACGCTGCTTAACACTTAATTCACATGCAACACTTAGATCACATGCAACACTCGCTAGGCAGCTCCCACACTCGCTTTGCCTTCACAAGTTTACGGTTTCAACAAGTTTGTCACTCTACATAGTATCTATAGAGAGACAAAATGTCTGATGCAACCTTGTTTTTTTTATACTTGTTCAGATACATTGATACTTATGTATATTCTCTGATTTGAAGATTTTGGGTTATCAGTTATTTTGAAAAGTGTTACAAATCAGGCCAGTTAAAGAGGTTGCTCTTTAACTGAGGCCAACCAACAGCATCAGCCTGTCTGTCTGTTAGCTCTCACCCTGTTAAGGTTATACATTCAACTGATGTATTTATTGCTGCAGCCAATACTGTGAATAAAGTATATATACTTATATGTGTAAATATAATACTGCTATGATGAGGCTGACATCACATATGTTATTTGCCTTGAATGTGAAGTTATGAGAGAAGGCTCAAGTACAATATTGTTCAGATGTTAGCATCTTTGAGAATGCATGTATGTGACACATGAATTGTAAATGACAGGTAATAATAAACTGTATGTTGAGAAATATCAATGTAATAAAAGTTGAGAAGCAGCAGCACACCAGTAACATTGGCTCTGTGTCTCCACTCATTTTCTTTAACAGAATCACTGTTGCCCCGGCCACACCATTGGCCTGTAACAGTTTCTTGGGGGCTCGTCCGGGATCGGCGCTACCTGTTGGTGAAGTGCTGATCAACAGAACAGAGGGACAACAGACCAGAGACTGAAAGCTGAGTATTCAGAAAGGACAATCTGTGTAACAGCGCCAGAGAAGTATTCAGCATGGCAGCAGACAGTGAGAGGAGGAGCCTGACATGGAGCATCAGCAAGCGCCTGCTCACCTTGCCAGCAGAGAAACTTCTACAGATTGCCCAGAATGCTGGTCCAGTACCAGATACAGACCCATCACAGCTTGAGGTGGGGAATGAGGAGGAGTGTTTTGAGTACATCCAGTCCTTTATGTACAGTAGACATTTGTTAGAATCAGAAGATAAGGGAATGGTGGAACTGTTAATACTGAAAGATGCTATTGATGCTATGATTACTGAAAGCAATGCTAGCATATATAGTAATGTGAGTGCCAACGGAGTACAATTACAGAGTGCAGCCACAACACAAAAGGCATTGGAGGTAGCAGATACAGTAATTTCTATTAAAATACCTTCCGACCTGCCCTCCAGTAGCACGAATGAACCATTAGCAAGCAGTGCAAATGCTAAATCATTGGTTGGTGCCCCAGGATCCCAGTCTTGTTTATGCAGTACTCAGGGATCACCTTCAGTCTATGGAGATTTGGAAAAAACACTGCTCCAGTGCATGCACGCACTTTCGGCTCAGTCAACACAGTGCTCTACTCAAATCTTAAGCTCAGACAACTCTAATAGCAGCCAAGCAGACTCCGGAAAACACCAGAAATCTGAGAGAGACGTTGCCATAAGGGACCTTTACCTTCATCGCAGAGAATTCAAAATATATGGAGGTCAGATTAGTGATGACACATTTATGCAAGCAAATACTGTAGATGAGGGTGTGAAGGAGAACTTCAGTGAAACAAAAATTATTCGGGGGGGTGCTTAGGATAATAAAGCCTGGCCATTTTAAAGATATGCTCATGAACAATGATGGTATGACAGTGGCTGAACTACAATCACATCTTGGGGAAAAGAACAGCACAGAGTTATTCCAAGAGCTATTCTCAACAGAAAGAGCAAGA
The DNA here is from genome assembly GCF_017654675.1 of Xenopus laevis. Lineage (NCBI taxonomy): Eukaryota > Metazoa > Chordata > Amphibia > Anura > Pipidae > Xenopus > Xenopus laevis. The sequence goes on from NC_054385.1 coordinate 81,515,026, forward strand.
GAGTCCACAGCAGTTCTTATACCGGGTCATGGGGTTAAAAAGACGGGTTATTTTCACATCCAAACAAGTAGATTCCGGCATCAAATATAACTCAGATACAGTACAGGATGTATTTTTGCATACAGTGTACCAGGGCATAAGCTCTAAACACAATGACATTAGACGAGAACTGAAACACTTGTTGTCTGACAGGCGAGTTACTGATGAGATTATACTGAAGCAAGTAACAAAGATCACAAGTGATGAGAATGAGAGAAAAAGAAGACTTTGTGCAAATACACGTCAAAAACATGCAGATGCACATGGTGCCCAGCTAGAAACAGTAAAAGTGAAAGACAAGCAAACAGACAAGGTCAGTCATGATAGTAAGATTGAAGTTGATGTTATACTTCAGTTGACTGAGAAGATTAATCAGCTAACTAAAGTAATCAACTCAATGAGACTTTCTAAGCAACCAGAAGTGACTCAATGTGGTGCCTCAGGTCACACCAGCTCTTCAACAAGGGGAAGAGGGAAAACCTATGCGTGCACAAAGTGTAGTGAACTACATCTCTCAACTTGTAATCATTGCTGGGTGTGTGGGGGAGAGGATCATCGAGCTATTGGTTGCTTGAAGAACCCTAAGTTGCAGGGAAACGAGAATAACTACAGAAGGTCACCACTGGCAAGAAGTAAACCTCGGGGACAGTTCACTACCTTATCACCTAACGTATCAGATCCACCAGCAAAAAGAAAGGATCATCAAACTTATTGGAAAAAAAGCCCTGGCAAAATGTAACTTCAATGGTCTCACTGTAACTGCTTTATTAGACACTGGTGCTCAGGTCAGTGTTGTAGATAAGCAATGGAAGGACAAGCACTTACCCAACTTGGCAGTCAGACCACTTGCTGAGCTCATGGGTGGTGGAGATAAACTGGAAGTGTATGCTATTAATGGAGAACTAATACCATTTGATGGTTGGGTAGTAATAACTGTAAACATGCCAGGAAATGAAAACCCTGATTTAGCAATAAATGTTCCTTTTCTAGTGAGTCGCCACCCAATGGACAGACCACTGCTTGGGTTCAACATAATTGAAGAACTAATTCAAGGGCAGCTAGAAAGAGTAATACCTACCCTTATTAGTCTTCTATGTAGTGCTATTTCAGTTCCAAGTGATAAAGCCAGAAACATAGTGAACCCGATTCAAATCAGAAAAGATGGAAACCCACATACACGCTTAAGAACTGGTCAAAGAGAACTAGTCATACCAGCTGGGAGTGAGGTGTAGAGTTCCTCTAAGCTTTGAAGTGAATGAATCAGTAGTTTTGTTTGAGCCAGAGGAGAATAGTTTTGCTTTCCAAGAATTGGATATAGGAGTGGGCCTTCTGGAAGTCCAGAACAACAAAATACCTTATGTGGTAGTACCTGTGGGAAATCATACAAAGCATGATGTCATCCTTCAACCGAGAGCAGTTATTGGCAGCATTCAGAACATTCACAAGATTGTAGAGACAGATATGCCAGATCAACAGAAATGGGAAATGGAGATGAACAAAAAAATTTCTTCCTTGTCCCAAGAGCAGTTATCATTACGTTGGCTTCCACCAGTTGACTTAAGTCATCTTAGCGAGAAACAACAAGAGACTGTTAAACGCATGTTGTATGAGGAATCGGCAGCTTTGGCAAGAAATGATAAGGACATAGGCTGCATACCAAGTTTGCAAATGTCACTAAATCTTAAAGATGACACACCAGTACAAAAAGCTTACACATCAATACCAAAACCTTTGTTTAGGGAAGTCAAGGACTACATTCAAGACCTCTTGGCAAAGGGATGGATAATTAAGTCAAAGTCACCGTACGCTGCTCCTGTGGTATGCGTTCGGAAGAAGGATGGCTCACTTCGGTTATGTATAGATTATCGTCTGTTGAACCAGAAAACCATTTCTGATCAAAATCCACTGCCTAGGATTCAGGACTTGATAGACACTTTGGGAGGCAATAACTGGTTTAGCATATTAGATCAAGGACAGGCGTACCACCAAGGTTTTATGGCTGAAGGGTCCAGACACCTTACTGTATTTGTTACCCCTTGGGGCCTGTATGAGTGGGTAAGAATTCATTTTGGCCTCTCCAATGCCCCTGCTGCTTTTCAGAGAAGTATGGAAGAGATGCTTGACTCTTTGAGAGATGAGTGCTGCATCCCATATTTGGATGATGTTCTCTGTTATGCAAAATCTTTTGAGGAGCACGTTGAAGGGGTTCGTAAAGTTCTAAAAGTACTTCAGAAGCATGGTGTGAAGTTAAGGCCACAGAAATATGAGCTGTTTCTCAATCAAGTGAGGTATTTAGGTCGTATAATATCAGCAGAAGGAGTAAAGATCGATACAAATATATTGAGGCTGTAAAATCCCTAAAGGAGAAGATTCCTCAGACAGTTAGTGATGTACGAAGATTGTTGGGGTTTCTCAGATACTATCGCAGCTATGTTCAAGACTTTTCACGAATAGCTAGACCAATTTTTGAGCTTTTGCAAATGAAGCAAATGCCTGCAACAAACCAATCACAACATTCCAAAGCTAAAGGACCTCAGTTACCATCGAGAACTGCAATCCTGTGGACAAGCACACAACAGGAAGCATTAGATCAGCTCATTGACATGCTTAACAGTCCACCAGTCCTAGCCTACCCTGACTTCAATCTTCCATTTACACTCCACACTGATGCTTCAGAAAAGGGACTTGGTGCAGTCCTATATCAACATCAAGATGGGAAGCTCCGAGTGATAGGATATGGTTCCCGTACATTAACTCCTGCAGAAAAGAACTACAGGCTTCATAGTGGAAAGTTGGAGCTTTTGGCTTTGAAATGGGCTGTGTGTGAGAAGTTCAGGGATTACCTGTATTATGCAACGCAATTCACTGTATATACTGATAACAATCCATTAACATATGTCATGAGTACTGCAAAGTTAAATGCAGTAGGCCATCGCTGGGTTGGAGAATTGTCAGACTTTCACTTCATTGTTAAATACAGACCAGGAAAAGCAAACACAGTTGCCGACCACCTGTCTCGTATCCCATTGGATATTGATAGGTATATGGCACAGTGTACAGAAGAATTGTCACAAGATGTCATTTGTGCCACTTGGGATGGTAGTAAAGCAGGCCAGAAGGGAGATGTTGCTTGGATTGCTGCTCTCAATATGGATTCAAACACTCATGAGGAGCCTTCAACTTTACTACTAGAAATCAGCCGTGATGACTTGATGAGAGCCCAGCGTGAGGATCCAGTGATTGGGGAAGTCATCAGACTCAAAGAGGTAGGAGCAGTTCTACAGCGAGATGTAAGACAGGCAGCTAATAGAGCTACACAGAAACTGTTGTATGAGTGGAGAAAATTACATCTGGATCAAGGACTCTTGTAGAGGATAACTGGTGAAAGACGACAACTGGTCCTTCCAACCAAGTACACACAGATAGCTTTGAAATATCTTCATGATGACATGGGTCACGTTGGTACTGAGAGAGTAGTATTGTTAGCAAGAGAAAGATTCTACTGGCCATTTATGAGAAAAGAGATTGAAAATTATATCACCAGTAAGTGCCCTTGCATCAAACAAAAGAAACCAGTCACTCATGTTAGAGCTCCAATGGGAAGTATTACATCCTCAACACCATTGGAACTCGTTTGTATTGATTTTCTGCATTTAGAGACTAGTAAAGGGTGATATGAATATATTCTAGTAGTGGTGGACCACTTCACAAGGTTTGCTCAAGCTTATCCCACAAAAAACAAGTCAGGTCATACTGCCGCGGAGCATATCTTCAATGACTTCATTCCACGCTTTGGATATCCAGCAAAGCAGCATCATGACCAAGGGCGAGAGTTTGAAAATGAGTTGTTCCGTACTCTTCAGCAATTGGCAGGTATTAGACATTCCAGAAAATCACCTTATCATCCCCAAGGCAATCCGGCTGAGAGATTCAATAGGACACTGCTTCAAATGTTACGAACTCTCAAAGATAAAGAGAAAGAAAGGTGGAAAGATTACCTGCAGCAAATAGTACATGCATATAATTGTACCCGACATGAATCAACTGGATATTCACCATTCTACCTATTATATGGATTTCATCCACGTCTGCCAGTAGACTTACTGTTTGGTCTTTTGGGTGAAAAAGAGAAAGTAACTGCAAGAGGCTATGCTGAAAATTGGGCAAAGAGGTTGAAAGAAGCATATAAGATTGCCAGTGAAAACAGTAAGCGATCAAGTTCAAGGGGAAAATCCTACTATGATCAGAAGATGAGAGGCGTCATTCTTCATCCAGGGGATCGTGTACTGGTCAGAAATAACAGTGAGAGAGGAGGACCTGGTAAACTAAGGTCATACTGGGAAAAAGATATTTACATAGTAAAAGAGCAGGTCAATGAAAACCCATTATATGTGGTTTATTTAGAATCTGGGGATAAAACAAAGACAAGAATGCTACATAGAAACCTGCTGTTATTAGTGAATGATTTGCCTGTAGATTTACCACACACAACTGTAGGTAATAAGGAAAAACAACCGCATCAAAGGAAAAGATGTTTAAGAAACAGAAACTTGAACAAAGAGACTAACAGTGACAGTTCAAGTGACTCTGGAGATGAAGGTGATACAGGCTATTGGGTAAGAGTACCTTCATCAAAACATCAACACTGCACAGTTTATCAGGACAGTTCGCCATCAAGAGATAAAGGGAGAGTGACTCAATAATCTACAAGAATGCAACCAAAATCACTGAAAAGATTATCGGAGTTGCCTGGTGTGGAAGGCCCATCTGGAGCAATGGGACAGGAACAATCACTTGCAAAAGAACAAGGGCAGTGCCAGTTGGAAGATTCACCTGTTTCAGAAGTTTTGCCTGAGACAGAAAGTGAATCAGTCCAAAAAGGAAGACCCCAAAGCACAAATCTGCCAATTGAGGTTAGGTGTTCCAACCAAGAGTGAAGGCCAAAGCAAGTGTTTACATATGATACTCTTGGCCAGCCGTCAATACGTTCACATCCCACAGTGAACATGGTGACTCACACTCAACCTAATGTGACTTGGTGGAATGTTCCACCCTATGTTCCACACATAGAGCCTTACTTACTGTACATGCATATTCCAAATGCACATCATGTACCGGTTTATTGAATGTTTAAAAATATTTTTTTTGTACTGATTGTTAGACATGTCAGGAGTCATGCTATAATTTTTGTCAGGGAGTGTGTGACCCCAGTAAATATGTGAGGGAGTTTAGACACAGAGAGCTGCTATTTTGTCAGTTGAGAAGCAGCAGCACACCAATAACATTGGCTCTGTGTCTCCACTCATTTTCTTTAACAGGTATGTAGTTTGCCACCTGTTTGGTTCAAAATGTGGCTGTACAATATTGTCATCTAAACAACAGATCCATGTTGAAGGCAGTGACTGCTTAGAAAGGCTTATATGTTGCCTTAACATGGGAATTGTAACATAGTATCTATAGAGTGACAAAATGTCTGATGCAACCTTGTTTTTTTTTTGAAAAGTGTTACAAATCAGGCTGTTGCCAGTTAAAGAGGTTGCTCTTTAACTGAGGCCAACCAACAGCATCAGCCTGTCTGTCTGTTAGCTCTCACCCTGTTCAGGTTATACATTCAACTGATGTATTTATTGCTGCAGCCAATACTGTGAATAAAGTATATATACTTATATGTGTAAATATAATACTGCTATGATGAGGCTGACATCACATATGTTATTTGCCTTGAATGTGAAGTTATGAGAGAAGGCTCAAGTACAATATTGTTCAGATGTTAGCATCTTTGAGAATGCATGTATGTGACACATGAATTGTAAATGACAGGTAATAATAAACTGTATGTTGAGAAATAACAATGTAATAAAAGTTGAGAAGCAGCAGCGCACCAGTAACATTGGCTCTGTGTCTCCACTCATTTTCTTTAACAGAATCACTGTTGCCACGGCCACACCGTGGGCCTGTAACATTTAGCATATGATGTGCTACCACCATTAATGTGGACATGGTCGTGGTAACATGGGTGTGGTTAAACAGTTGGACAGCACTAATTTAGCCAAAGGGTTGAATCTGATGTACATGCATTTTCCAACCTAAATTACTATTTTACTATGTCTGTGTATATTTGTGCTTAGGTGTCAGTCACACAGTGTTTAATGTTATGCTTGGGGTGCAGAACCCACTATACTCATTAAATAATAAAATTGTGATGCAATTTCCCATTACCTTTTTTTTTGTTTTCGTATGGTATTATGTTCTGGAGATGACACTAGCTGTCTGCCTGTCAAGAAGTGCTTCCAGAGCAGGCATACAATGAGTTTAGTGCTTGACTGCTTGTAATTCAGAAGGTATTTTAAAAAAAAAAAAAATCAGTTAGTTGGGAGTTTTTGGACCCATTGGTGATGAGTCCAGCTGGTGTATGGTCAACTTTAGCCCTCCAAACAAAAAAAAAATCACCCTCCACTTATGGCGCAAGGTAAGAGTGAGGTATGGGCTAGGTGCTAGATGGAGAACCCCAGCCCGAAGCAACTACCTGAGTTGCTTAGAAGGGTAGGAGGCCGGATGGGGAACTGATCCAAAGCAGATGCCAAGTTGGGTTAAAAGTGGCAATCCATGTAAGAAGAAAGCCAGGCAAATACAGTTTTATTAAGCAAGAGCAATTTGCCAAGCCAATTTTTTCAAAAAGACTCCCTCATTCTGTCACAGGCAAGCTGTCTCCCCCCACCTTGACTATTCAGTTAGCTGAGCCCTCCCTCTTACACTCTTTCTGCAGGCAGCAAGTTCTATTGATCCATGCAGTGCTCATTTCCTCAGGCAGCAATTTCCAATGATCCATGCAGTGCTCTTTCCCCAGGCAGCAGGTAGCAGGTGTTTGCTATATGGGGAGCCCCCCCCCAAGTTGATGCATGGTAAGGGTAAGGTACGGGTAAGGTATGGGCAAGGTGCTAGATGGTGAACCCCAGCCCGAAGCAACTACCTGGGTAGCTTAGAAAGGTAGACCATATGGGGAACCGATCCAAAGTTGGGTTAAAAGGGCAACCCCTGTAAGAAGAAAGCCCTCACTCATTCCATCACAGGCAGACAGTCCCTGTCGCCCACCTTGATTATTCCAGTAGCCAAGCCCTCCCTCATTCACTCTTTCCTCAGGCAGCAAGTTCTATCAAACCATGTGGTGCTTGTTTCCTCAGGCAGCAGGGTAGTGGGTGTTTGCTATATGGGGAGTCCCCCCAAGTTGATCCAAGGTAAGGGCAAGGTACCGGCAAGGTGTTAGATGGTGAACAATAGACCAGAAGCAAATGCCTGGGTAGGAGGGCAGATGGGGAAGCCACCCAAAATGCAGCTACAAAATGCCAAACAATACCCTGTCATTGAGAATACTGAGAATTGCCCTTTGTTGTTTTGCAGCTGTGACAAGCAGCTGTTACTAGTAACTCTGTGTGTTTTCACCCTTAAAGGGGAAAAAGTAAACTTGTTCAGTTGGACTAATTTGAAAAGGTGCATAAACATGGCCCAAAAATAACTATATACTTCTTTTACACAAACATGATTTCATGTATTGAAAGGCAGCCAAGATGCTCTGCATCTTTAGCTGGGTCACCATGACCTGCCCATGCAGAACTTCTGCTCTGTAGATATGTAAAAATATATTGAAAATCTGCCCGCAGAAGTTGTTTGTTTATCTTATAGTTTAGGAACAGACTGAGCACATAGGAAGAATAGCTTGGCCAATACTGAAACTGCGCGGAACACAATATCCGGGTTATTTTCATAATACACAGAAATAAAGGCAGAGTTCTAATAAACAAAAAAAATCTCTTTAATCTGAGCCACTGGGGGGGGATAAATGATACATCTTTCTGTTTAACAAAGCAGAGACAGAGAAAGGTTGGCTTGAGGAGTAGCATTGCTGAAATAACAAAATAATTCTCTTTCCATTAAGTGCCTTCTGTACAACTTCCTGAGGGCAGCATTGCTCATCTCAACCCATCACTTAGCTTACAATCAACCATTTGCCAAATAGTAAGGTTCTCTTATAGTAAAACACACAGCTGGCACATAAACATAGATAACCCATGATCCTGTCTATTGTAGGTAATTCATGCTTGTGTCTCTTTCTAAGAACCACAAAAAAAAAATACATGAATTTATGTTACCAATGGCACATGTTCTACCTCAAAATGATGGGAGATCTTGCTTTCTAGATCTCAAGATAAGAATATATATACTTTGTTAATAAGCAGTCATTAGAATAAAATAACAATAATCCCAAACTATAGGGGGGGGGGGGAGTCTAAAATTGCAATAATGAACATTTGAACAGAAATCAAATACACTGCTGTAATTCCTCACAACGGAATGGTCAGATCCTATTTAGAAAAAAATAAAAAATTTCCTCTAGGAATTGCTTTATTATGTGTGTGTGTGTGTGTGTGTGTGTGTGTGTGTGTGTGTGTGTGTGTGTGTGTATATATATATATATATATATATATATATATTTCACATAAAGAAAAATATCTGGTTACTGAAATAATACTATATAATAATAACATGCTGGTGCCACTAAACAGTTCAGCTTTAAATTAACTATTGGTATAATGAAGAGAGCAATACTTTTTTTGTTTTGTTTTTTTGTGTGGTTTTTGAGTTATTTAGCTTTTTATTCAGAAGCTCTCGGGTTTGCAATTTCAGCAAACTGGTTGCTGGGATCCAAATTACCCTAGCAACCATGCATTGATTTGAATAAGAGACTGGAATATGAATAGGAGAGGCCTAAGTAGAAAGATGAGTAATAAAAAGTAGCAATAACAATACATTTGTTTCTTTACAGAGCAATTGCTTTTAGATGGAGTCAGTGACTCCCATTTGAAAGCTGGAAAGGGACAGAAGAAAAAGGAAATAATTTAAAAATTATAAAAAAATCTAATTGGATCAATTTTGGGTACATTCTATACAATTTCTATATTCAAAATATAGTTAGCTAGTACCCATAGAGCCCAAAAATACTGGCAAGTATCCCTGCATTTCAAGAGTACCAATGGCTGATACTTTTAATTTAAGAGGCCTGGGAGTTCAGACTGAACCAGCTATTAAATGGTTAACATCTTTTCTGAGTTACACTATCGACAAGCCAGTGATTACCGCTAACATGCCTGTGTCTCCCCATTCATATTCTGCTTTCTTCCAGCTCATGTGATCAGACATTATCTGGAACACAGTTGGCAACAAACTAAATTCCACTGGAAACAATAAGATTATTCTCCTGGAAAAGCCAAAACTATACTTTAGCTTTGTAGTGATGGTGCTTTTCAGTGGGGAAATCTTTGATATATAACTAACTGCTAGTGATGCCTGTCCATGAAATTCAACGTCCCTTTTAGAGGCAAATATGAGATTCTGCTAATTCAAAGGGATTGTGTCCAAATTCTCCTTTCATTAAATGTGAATAGGACATATTCTCTGACACTCGTCCAGTGCAGCAATAAATGAATACGTTTAAGTTGAAGGAAAAGTTGTAGCTAAAAATCATACTTTTTTGTTATATATTACAACCAGCAACGGTTGCCATAATTCTACAGAATTTACAGTATCTGAACTAGAGTGGGGTTTTCATAGCGGCTTGCTACTAAAGCTCTCTCTATCACAATGCTAGCAGATCCAAGAGGATGTTACTTTAAGTGCTCATAAAGGAGATCCAACATGTTGTATTGCAAATGACGCACATTGTTTTATACAGGGAAAAACTACACTGTAACAAACTTTCCTTAATTGTCAAAATGCTTTTGATATCCAAAACCAGTAAGTCATGTCTCCTTCATAGCAGTCGGTGGTGGGTAATGGATATAGTTATTCTATAATTAATGAGATAGTTCTGTTGTTACCCAAGCACCCTACCTAAAACAACCCCTACCAACATGTCTGCTAAGCATTCACATAATACTAGAACCATGCTGTGATTTCTCGCACTGACTCTTGCTACAGGGCAGTTGTTTGTATGGACCAGGCCTGGTGAAGTGTCCCAGTATCAGTTAGTTTCCCCTTGTCCCACAAGCATACGCTCCTAACCCTAAGCACAACGCCAGATCTTTTAGTCTTCTATTTAAAGGAGAGGGAAAGGCTAAAATGATGTAAGCTTTATCAGAAAGGTCTATATAAATACATCAGTAAACCCTCAAAGTAATGCTGCTCCCCTGTCTTCTGTCAAAAGAAACACAGCATTTTGTACTCTATTGTGTATGCATGGGCTTCTGTATCAGACTTTATGTTTTCAGCATAAAACTCCAGGGCTAGGGCTTGAGCATGCTCAGTTTGCTCCTCTCTTTCTCCCTGCTGTAATCTGAGTGCAAAGTTGTGAGTGAGCAGGGAGAGACTCAGGTGTCACACCAAGCTAATATGGCAGCTGCTATCCTAAACAAATAGAGAGAGCTTCTAGAGCTATTTACTCAGGTATGGTAAAGCATTCTGCAGAATATAGTGTTATAGCTTGCACTATTGTGGCCAATCTATTGGCAATTTACTGCTTCGATGGCTTTCCTTCTCCTTTAACAGCAGTGTGTAAACTGAGAAACACAAGTTGTAAGTAAACCATTTATCAAATGAAAGCACTGTTACACCTAATTCACAGGTTAGTGCTTTGGTTCTACCATATTTGAGTTTATCTACATTCTGTACAGCAAGTGATCTACAATACAAAATATGTATTCTTTTCTTTTCAGGCAGTCAGATATATTTACAGTCTATTAGACCAGTCCTCCTGGTAATATAATAAGCCATATTTACAATATCCACATTTTATTGGTGAAAATGTGCCCTGTGCTGTCTTGAGATGCTTTTTTTTCTCTAGTGCCTCCATTCTTGGTTCCTACAAGGGTCCTTTGAACTGGTTGCCTGAAAGGTGTTGTCGGATGGATGGTTTTGAATTAGCTGCGTCCCCCAACTTTCGCCAGACCACCTGCGGCAGAATATATATATATATTTCAGTACAGATCCCACAAGATATTGTGATTTATATTTGTTGAATTAGGTATTTTACTGGATGTATTTTGACAATGAATTAGATAAAATAACAAGTCGAAAGTGTTTCTGTAGTACTAATGCATCTATCAAGTAACCCAATGAGAGAGTGTACTGTATCATGCCCTGTGAGGCCAGACAGCAATGTAATGAATGAGAAAAGTAAGAAATTGTAGGAAAGTGAAGCAGGAGATTGAGTTCCTCTTGTTATCTCACATTACACTTGCAGCAAACACAAGACATTGACACCACATAGTTTTCACTGTCTATCCAGTAAAAAATCTACTCTGCAGACAGAAAGTATAGGGCAATACAGGTGGTACACACAGGGGCTCACAAAGAACAGCACATCATTTTGTTGTTGCTTATGGCTACAGGCAGTAGAGTAACTACTATAGAGGAAGCAGACTCTGTGGCTGCGGGAGGGGGGGAAGCGGTGTTTCCACTATAGCAGCTCTTGCCTGGAAAATTTGCAGGCCCCCTGCAGCAAGTAGATGTCACTTCAGCACATGTGGGGGCAGGTAAGTCGCTGCATGTTCCTTGGCACCTCTGAAGTTGTTTTGTGTGGGGGGTTGGCCTGGTTTTAGGTTGGTGCAGGGTCATACTGAAGCATTGGGGCCCACTGTGAGCACCTGTGAACCCTGGTGCATGACACACATTTAATTTTTTGGGGCCAGCCGATCAGGGGAGTGGGTCTGGGCCCACTGGGTTTTTTCCCGGTGTCCTGCTGGCCCAGTCTGACCCTGGGTTGGTACAAGGCTTGCTACAGGGATGCACATTGATACCTGAAAATAGCTATAGAAGGGAATATCGGAAGCAGATCAATGTATGGGGCAAGTCAGTTAGCTTTTACATGCACCAGTATAGACAGCAAGGATAAGTAACCATTAAAAAACAAGCTTTTTCTAAGCACGTTTGCAATTTATGTTAATTGTTTATGCAATTTTATTAACTGCTAATACAATAAATTTCAGAACAGCAGCACCACCTGCTGGTCGGTTTCCTGTAATTGTACAGCTACCTTCAGAAGGAAAACAGAAGCATTCCGATGTTGCTCTGCTCAGGAAGGAGATGGGAAAAGGCATCTGAGACTTCTGATCTCTTTCCTGAAAAGCAACATCAGCACACTTCTCCGATTTCTGCCTGCAGGTTTATCTCTTTGACTGTATAGTTACAGGAACTGACCTGTTTGAGGTTACAAAATTCATTACTGTGACAGTTCATAAAAACTCAAATAGTTTTGAAATATTTAATGTAAATTGCAAAAGTGCTTAGAAAAGCAGCCTGAGCAATTTTAAAAAGCTTTACTTTTTATCACTACTTTTTTTTACATCACTGGGGTATAATTATTATTTTACTCCCCTCAGGAGCATTTAAAAGGTCTCAAATGGGAAACTGTTTTATGTAAAGTCAGAACAGGCAATTGCCAAGCTGAGAAAAGAAGTATACAAATGATCAACCTCCTTTGGCATTTTCCATGGTGAGACCTTGTACAAATTTCATTTTGTTTGCTACGATAAAAGGCAGATTTATTTATAAGAAAGAGAATAGTGGAGCAGACAGAGCCGCAACAACATGAAAACTTTGTTTAAATAACTGAACTCTCTGTATTGCTCAGTGGCAGACTCCTGTGTACAAGAGCTTGCATATGTAGATGTCTACAGCTGTTGTATTGGGTAGAGACCACCATCTTCTACACCTTCTTGATTCTAATCAGAATATGCAATTAAAAAAGATACATTACCAATTACAATTCAGTTTAGGGATTTCCGAGTTGAGCACATTTCCAAATTAAGTCAAACCCTGAAATCAAATCCTTACGTTGCACATTTCTCGGACAATCGCCTTCTCCTTTTCACTGAGGTCTTCCTCATAGGTGTCTGACATCTGCCTGTCCAAGTTTTCATGCACCTCAAGAACCTGGATAAAAACAATATATAGTTATTCCAGGATTACTGCAACATGTATTTGTGTATGTATATGTGTGTGTGTGTTTCTGTTAGAAACCACCAAAGACTTCTATGACAATATAAGAACATGGGACAACCTTGGGTAAAGAACAGGGCATTCACTACAATGAAGAAAGATCGGGCCCCAATAAGAAACATAACAGACAACCCTCCCCATATTATAGTGAATCCTTTTTTATTCTAAGCTCCATGGAGCTTAACATAGGCACCTAAGGAAGGATTGTTTGATCCAAAACATGTAGTGCAATTTACTGAATAAAGGATCACTATTTCGACTGTGATGGTTCTGTATTGTAATGAGTGAACTATGGCGAACTAAGGCATGTTGTACCTTCATTGCATGGACAACTGCTTCTGGTTTCTGCACCACAGGGATGTAGCCAGCAGGAGAAGTGGATGAAATCTCAGGTGTAACGCGAGCGGAGCCCTGTCAGGAATGAGAGATATAGAGTGAGAAGAATGTTTAGCATCACATCCTGACAGATAGGCTCATCAAACGCTAGCAAGTATTTATACATCAGGAAAACACTATCCCTCTATCTGCCTCCTGCATGATAGAAGAGACAAGAGCGTTTCACCATATTGATTACATTTCTTATTATCATTATAAAATGACATGTAATATATGGTGATACTTTACAGGTGTGGGATCTATTACCTGGACTTCAGGTTTTGCAGTGAAAGGGGTCTTTCCATAATGTGGATGACCTTTTGAACTTTGAACCCCCCTCAATAGGATTGTTTGGCCACCGGAATGGGCTTATGCACTTAAGTTACCATGATTAGATACTGTAATTTAATGATCTGTATAAATAGAGCACCATGAAAAATAGCACTGCTGTATTTTGGAGCTGTCTGGAGCTAATTTTATATTATAGTTTGTGGAAACTCACTAAACTTTGTACTGAGCATTGAGCAATATTCCTGCAGTTACTGGGCATTTACTATGTGCTGCTGATCTCACTTAATATTCTACTGTTTTCCATAATTTTTCACTAAAATAAACAATAAAACATTTTTTCATGAACTTAACAAAACACAACAATATGAGCAGGGCTTTAGCTGATAATAATAGTGCCTCTTATTTCAGTCATATATTTCAGGGAAAGAGAGTAACTGAAGTATTTTGAATATATTTAGGAAAGTGAAAATCAGGCTCCATAACTGTTCTTTGGGGATAGAGGCCTCTTTTATTGCCTTCCCGCTGGGAGGTATTAGGAGCCCACAGACATGCCTGGCACTCACAAAGATGTGTTTTCATCTGCTGGTGAATATAAATCTTTGTGACACTGTGGAATCTAGAGCCAATTGGATAACCTAAGGGCATGTTTGTTCAGTGACCTGCCTGCTTAAGCTTATGGTTATCTCTGAACTAGTGACGTCAAGATGTCAGCAAAGCAATATGTATCTCTGCAGGCTTATGTGAATACAATGGTGGACTCTTTCATAGCACACTATTTTCCTGGCTCAGGTGTAGAGAGCCTCTCCCTATCCCTATGTATAACCGTAAAGAACTGGTAAGCGAGTGCCTTTAGGAACTGCACAAGGGTGAGGAATCAGGGTGGTTATACACAAGGTGTGAGAGGAACCAGAGGGAGGGAAAACCATCATAAGAAGGGGAAAGGACGGCTCAAGGACTGAGCACTGCTGTCTGAAGTGAGATAGAGATTTGCTGGACTTGGCTCACTGTGGTTATGGTTGGTTTGTGAAAATTAACATAACCATGTTTTTGGTACTTGAAATACATCCTTTAATAATGCAGCAGAGCCATTGCCAGGATCCAATCAACAGGAATATCAACAGGACTTTTTTTTAGGGAGGGGGAGAGCTATACTATCCTGAAAATATAGACCTGATTGCTTACAGACTGGAAATCAGGTTGTTGCTCGGGTTGCAGTCAGCTTGCTGCTATGGAAGTAGGCAGCAACTTCACTGCCTAAAATGCTGAATGCAGGTGGGTGTTAATGTGTTGGCTGCTGTACCTTCTAAAATGCAGCACTTTTCTTAAAAATCCCCAGGATACTGGCACCTGTTTATTAGATATGACTAACTTCATGACAAGTTTTTTACAATATGAGCAGGCTTCCTGCACATGGATTCAAAACACTGTGTAGCACTGGAGGCACCTCAGCTATTCCTTAGCCGGCTGTATGAGTAAAGCCTTAATTGCAGCATGCCTTCTGCAGATCTACTATGGGTACCCTACCCAGATTCCTGCCAGAGAGATTTGAGATTACTGCTAGAACTTTCAGGGTTTATTCTGCTGAAGGGAGACTGGTATGAGTTAAGAGGCCCTGCAATGGACAATGTATTTATATAAAAATATGTTTAACTGAATACAAACATTTATAAGAAATGATCAGGCCCAGGTCTCGATGAGAAAGAGTCTAGGGACATAACCTTCCCATTGAATAAGTGGAGAAAAAGTAGCACATCTGCTTTTTGTGAATACGTGAGCTCTTTTGCAGAAGGATACTGTGATGAAGCACCAAAAATATCAAACTTCACTAACATTTTAATGTCTGGAGAGGGGTAATTTTATCTCACCAATAAATAAAATAAAATACATGTAGTTGCAACTCTTGTCCACAGAAATGGGGAAACACCAGTAGAGGGCAGTGCAAGTACTAAAACAACAAAACCTAAAGAACACAACAGCAATACTGCACGCTTAATTCAGTTATTTTTCATTAATGGAGCAGACTTTTTGATATAAAGGGGTCCTTTAAATCCTTCCAAATAGGTCCTTTGATCACCTTCCAAAAGCTTTGGCGTTCAGATAGTTTACCAGAAATATTTAAAAAATAAAAAAATAAAACATTTCTAGAAATTGGTTTCTCTTAAATGTTCCTTTCTCTGATGTTTCAGTCTGGCAGCTCTATAATCCAGGGCAGCCTCTGAACTGTTGCAATTTGTTATATTAGTTGATACATCAGCAGCAACTGTGTAATGTTACCAACTATTGTATCAATTACCACAGCAGCTCTGGGAGGGAGTCACCATATCACGGACCCTGTAAACTGTTCTAATTGGCTACATTTTTAGTGGATACATTTCTTATCTTTGGCCCTGCTGAGCAGAATAATGAGTTTTGTTAAAGGCAGCTGTTATATATGATACAATAGTTGCTGATATTCCACAGATGCTGCTGAGAAATGTATCAACTAATGGAGCAAATTGTAACAGTTCAGAGGCTGCACATGAATTACTGAGCTACCAGACTGAAAATGAACTGAAGTTTTCAATTTTAGAAAAATGGTCAAAATAAAAATCAAATGAAAAAGTTGCTATTGCTGGTAAACAATCTGAAACCAACTGAACTGAAAGAAGTGTTTGGAAGTCGAAACCTCTTTAACTACCTATAAGGATGGTAAAATGTGAAAGGGATGTGCAGCCTCTACTTCTATAGATCAGTGCCTGGCCAACGCGGGCAGGCACCCTAGGCAGCCTGGCCCGGCAAAACGCCCAATACACTAGTGCGCATGCGCGAAAAGACAAGTGCGCATGTGCGAAAAAATACGAGTGCGCATGCGCACTTTCGTTTTTCACGCATGCTCACTAGTATTTTTCGTGCATGCGCACTAGCGCAAACGCGCACGTCGGACTAGGGGATAGCGGAGGCAGAGAAGGTACGTGCCTGGCGCCCCTCCAGCATTGCGCCCTAGGCACGTGCCTACTCTGCCTACCCCTAGTTCCGGCCCTGCTATAGATCCTTATAAATGGTGCTTTTATAAGGATTTTACATGAATTAATTCTCCTATAAACTGCTACAATGTATGCCACAATTTGGCACATGGCAGTTAAAGGGATTTTTACAGTGTTGTTTTTATTTTTAAAGTATACCGTTTACACTGCAAATAATTAATTCTCAACAGAAAAAGAAAAGAAGAGTTTTAGGGCTGCAGCCCAAGAAGAGAAGGAATGCAGGTTTCCACTCTAATGCAAACCAGTTCAAGTGGTATTCATTATAGCGACCAGTGTCGGACTGGCCCACCGGGATACCAGGAAAACTCCCGGTGGGCCCAGGGGTCACTAGGCCTCTTGCTTCTAACCATTTGGCCTATTTCATGATCATTCCCTGTTTTTTAATGGGAACAAAGTGGCTACATAATGGAAGAATAGAGTATAGTATGTAGAGAAAAGAGACTAGGAGAATAAAGAGTTTGAGTGAGGAGAGGAGGTATAATAGTTTGGAAAGAGGGCCCTCAGCCAAAGGTTTTCTGGTGGGCCCCTGGCATCCCAGTCCGACACTGATAGCGACTGACTAAAAGACGAATTAAAACGTAACTTTTAATAGATGAGAAGTAAAATAAAAGTCAGGACCATGCCCTTATACAGTTCCACACATAACAACCAGACTCACTGCAACTTTACAGCCCTGTGTAGGTGGGGGAGAGCTCCCATCCTGTCCCAATGTAGCTAGGCAGAATTGGGCACCTTGGGAAATTGGTTATATGAGGGGTGGGGGACAAGGAAATCGCATTGTAGCAGAGATTATCCAGATACTAACATAGTGCTAAATAATTAAAGGGCACTGATTACCCCTTCAACATCAACTTATTTTGGTTTTTAATTAATTATTTTTTTAAGGCAATTGTTCTGCACTGCAGAATAGGGAAGTTGCAGTGAGTCTGGTTGTTATGTGTGGAACTGTATAAGGGCATGGTCCTGACTTTTATTTTACTTCTGAACTATTAAAAGTTAAGTTTTAACTTGTCTATTTATGAGTCAGTCGTCAGTCTGTTGTTAATTTAAGTTTAAGTTGGTGTTTTAACTGCTTGAAAGATACCATGTATAAATAATTAATTCTACCATATAACATTTTTTCCCAGAACCAATAAATGTATTTTTTAGTTGTAATATTGTTGTGTAGGCAGCCATCTCAGGTCATTTTGCCTCATCATGTGCTTTCAGAAAGAGCCAACACTTCATGATGGAACTGCTTTCAGATAAGCTATTGTTTCTCCTACTCAATGTAACTGGAGGAGATGCAGTGGGACTTGCACTTGCAGCGCAACAGTAAAGAGTGACTGAAGTTTATCAGAGCACAAGTCACATGACCTGGGGGCTCCAGGGAAACTGACAATATGTCTAGCCCCATGTCAGATTTCAAAATTAAATATAAAAAAAATCTTGTTTGCTCTTTTGAAAAATGGATTTCAGTGCAGAAGTCTTATGGCGCAGCACTATTAACTGATGTGTCTTTTTCCAGTGACAAAATCCCATTAAGCATCGGCTATCTCGATGTTGTTCTCCTAAAAATCTCAGTATCTATGTAGTTATGTTTCCCTTAAAGCTCAATGTCAGAAAGTGTAGTAGACCTAAGTGCAGACACTCCTGTGCAGCAGAGTTTTAAGAAACACTGAAAGGAAAGTCCTGTGCAAATATTTAAACAGTTGACTCTTCTATTCAAATACAAAAGGTAGGAATTTGTTAGAAATTCAAACCAAAATCACTTCTTGCATTCTAAGCCTCAAGCCGTTTACTTACAATATAGTCATTTGCATACCAGCATTGGGAGGGTTAATAGCAGACATGCCAGCCCCATTAATTCTAAGCATTAGAGGACTGTCCTTACTTTACTACATTCCACACTCCTCTAAATTTATTTCATTTCCAACTAATTAATTCTTTGTTGAGCTGCTGGAGCAGGTATGGAAGAATGAAAAGCCTAGAGGACAGCCCATATTAGTGTAAAACCGGTTTACTGCATAAATTAGAGGTCTGCATGGCAAAATATCACAAGTGTTTAAGGATTTTGGCACATTGTGGTCCTATTTTCAAAAAATGCACCAGCCCAGGGTACTGTTTACTGGACGAAGTACCGCCATTAATTTTCTGCTCTTCCATGCATTGTTCGGTCAGGCTTGGTTGAGTGCATGTACAGTATAGAACTTTTCTAAGATTTCTGTATTGTGCATGTGCTCTCATTGAGAGAAGGAAAGAAAATGGAAGCTCTGAGCTAAGCACACAGTACCCTGAGCTGCAGTGTCACCCACCAACCCTTACTTGCTGCTAATGCCTCCCGCTCCATCACCACAAACCCCTGCCCACTGTACATATACCTGCCATAAGAACCCAGAGCAATGGGGACCACCAGGATTTCTCCCAGTGTCCCAGTTCTGTCCTCTTCATGCTGCCGATGCCTCTCACAAACATTCCCTCTAATTCCTTCTCAGCCATGTGAACTAAACATTTGGTTTGCGTACATTTTTAAAAATTGGGAGCTCAGGTCATAATAAATGGAAAATAATGTCACAAAAAGTTATTTGTGTGCACCACAGTTTGTTGTATGCTTTGGACTTTTGAAATTTGCATGCATGCATACAGCTTACACAGAACATTGCCTCTCACTGCCATTTCCTGCATTCCATTTACATACCTGCCACATTGACCTGGAGCAGAAGGGCCCACTGGGATTTCTCCAGGTAGACCAATCCAATACTGCTGCACTTGTGTGTCAGCCCCAGGAAGGAAGGTAACCAACTTGAATCACTGAGAGGTGCTCAACATAGCAGAAAATAAACCCCTAAAATCTTACCATGTTTTATACAGTGCTTTCACCAAATTTCTCAACAGAAGAAGATGCGATTAAGGTCTAATTTTGCCATGAAACAAAGAAAGGACACACCTTTAAATATGCTAATGAGAACAGGGACTATAATGAAGCTTTCCGTATAGACCAACTATTTTATACCTACTTTTATACAGAGTTATATTTAGGCATAAAATAATTGCAAGACTGGTGCAACAGGGTCTCACAGGGAATATTATTGCAAGAAAACCAAGAAAATAATTATTTATTTTTGTTGTGTGATTACACCCTATAAAAGTTCCCAGGGCAATAATAGGGATTTTTCATAAACCTTATGCCTTACTGGCCTGAAAGTTGTAACGTGAGTTGTATAAAAAGACATGTAAACTACAGTACAGGTATTGGATTCATTACCCGGAAACCTGTTATCCAGAGAGCTCCAAATTACGGAAAGGCCAACTCCCATAGACTCCATTTTATTCAAATAATGCAAATTTTTAACAATTATTTCCTTTATTCTCTGTAATAATAAAACAGTACCTAGTACTTGATCCAAACTGCTCAAAGCATCTAAGATCAATATGAAATAAAGGGTGCCAAGGAACTGTGCTTCCCCTACACAAACAGTAATACATTTTGATACTAAATCTCATATAAGACCCCTTATATTAAAGTAGTAACACAATTTTTTCTTGCCTGAATATTATTTGAACTAGATTGATCTGTACACATGAGAACTTTAACACAGGTTCCAGGGGTAATTTATGGGAACTTCAGGGTTTATGTCCATACATATTCAAGAGGCACATTATTTAGGGACAACAATACTCCTGCCTATTGTCTGGCCTTATAAATATTCATTTTTTTTTAATACGCTTCAGTGAAGAAGGGAGGCTTGTCTCTCCTCCATCCACTCAGATCTTTGGCATTCAGTTAAAGCCCTGGCTGAATGAGAGTGGGAAAGAAGAGTTTCCTTACGTTCTGCAGAGGCTCCTGGTATTGAGGCAGTGATGACAGCTGGGATTCAGAGTGGTATGGAGATAAGCCTTTTCTTAAAGTTCCAGAGGTAGAGTGCTGCAAAAGAAAGGGCACAAAAGCAGTTGTGTGTGAGGTAGATTTGATGAGACAGTCTTCCACTGTATAATTACCCACTGAGCACAGTATGTCAGAAGCCTGGCCAATAACAAACACATTCCATGTTTCACATTACTGTGAAGTTTATTCGGATAAGAAGACCTCCTGTGTAGTTATTTACAAATGACTAGATAATGAAAGTACCCTATGTGCTTTTGCATAGGACGTGCAGTTATAGAGTTTACATTCTGGGAAGTAGAATGAGGCAGATAGCTGCCCCAAATGCACATATCAAGCAACTATTATACGCACTATACACATTGCATAATCTGCACTAGATGGCATTTTGGGATATAATGTGTACAATTTACTGCAGGGCCAATTAAACATATACCAGCCCATTCAGAGTCCATCTCACATTGGTAGTGTTTGGGTCTATACACTGCATATTTACATCATGGAAATAAAGTGACTTTAAACCTTATTTTGAAATAAGGTGCCAAGTTCCTTTGCCAGTTTTCTAGAGGGACAGTATCCGGTGACCAGGCTTTTTGGCTCTGCCATATATTCTGGCATTCTGGATTGTGGTTTAAAGGTACCCACACAGACCCCAGGATTTTCACACTGTTCTGCAGTGTCAGCAATTACACTGGATGCATCTCATCCAGGAAACAATTCAGCAAGTTTAAAAAAACCCTAAGTAAAGACAAACCAGTTAGGATAATCTTAAGGATCACAATGGCTTGTGACATTTGTCTAACACAAAACAAGACAGAAAAATGGTATTGCAGAACCCTCTGACTCTACACATTATATAGAAATACACATCATGGAAATGGTCTTTATGTCTGGCTAATGGTAAATTTCCACCTACAAGCAAATCTCCTTCATAAAAGATCAATTCCACTCCAGACCCTAGTCATAGTAATTCAATTGCGGATATGATGCTGTATCATGGTCTCTGCTCTAACAGGTCTCTAATCCTTTTAAATGCTCTGAACCATATGTGAAGTTGAACAATAAAGTAAGCAGTTACGGGTAACATCAGGGTACTACCTTCGCCATAGGAGAAGTGATTAGTAAGCAATAAAAACTACCAATAGCTAGTATTAAATATGAACTGAGTATCTAAATAAGAAATGACCTATTGATATTCTTTAATTTACTCTAAAGGTCGAGTAAAATGAACAAAGGCTTTTATCACTATCCTTTTTTTTTATATATATACTGATTCATTGTTTCATCTTTGGTATTTAATATAGTATGTAATAAAGTCTCCCATTGCTAATTTTAGTTTTACAATGTCAATGCTCAGCACAGCTCTTCAGCAATATAATGTGCAGCCCCATGCTGTGAAATAGTCAACATATTAATTTATTTAAACGGAGACCAGCTGGCAGCAAGACTCAAGAAGCAGACGGCCGAGTCTTGGGGCAAGCGCTCTATTATGTTTATCCCCTGTAAAGCCAGCGAGCAGAGGATAAGAAATGTGCTACCTCTTTGGCACGAGCATCTGTCATCTTAGAGAGAATACATAGCCTCCTCTGTGTAGTGTTTAGCCTCTTTTCCCTTAATTACAGCACATAGTAGTAATCTGATTTTATAGAGCGTCTGCACAGAACATGCCTTCTATGGTTTACATCTATTCACAAGAAGGATCTGCTTTACCGATTGCCTCAAGTTATTAAAAATTGCTTTTCCAGGCTGATAAATACAAATACTGGTGCTGTCAGGCATTTATAGTAAGTAATAGATATAAAATAAAATTGAAGTAGACAGGCACCTCTGGTTACCTGAACATGGATAAAGGAAAACCCAATTGCTTGAGTGCCTTCTTTAAGCTTTTTGCTATAGCTGGATGAATCGCAGATGGTGAACTGGATAGGTAAAGAACGCCCAGATCATATAGACAATTGAAAGGAATAGTTGGATTTGCGCATTTTTATCATGCGCCGTCATGTTTTTTTTATTCAAGCTTTCCATGTAATGTAATGTAATGTAATGTAGCCATGTAACTATCTTGCATAATCCTGAGTGATATCCCTTGTTTTGACTAACATACATGCATGGGATCTATTATCCAGAATGATTGGGACCTGGGGTTTTCAGGATATGGGATATTTCAGTCATTTGGACCTCCATACCAAAAGTCTGCAAAAAATCATGTAAACATTAAATACATCCAACAGGATTGGTTTGCCACCAATATGGATTTGTACATCTTAGCTACTATCAAGTACAAGCTATTGTTTTATTGTTACAGAGAAAAAGGAAATTTATGATAAAATTTTAAATTATAGAGCTTAGGGGAGTTGGTCATGCCATAATTTAACGTTACCGGAGAACTGGTTTCCGCAAAACCAATACTATACCTGTACTAATGCAGTAGTTAAATATCTCAAATGGATTTATCCTGATCAAAATGTTATACTTAACATTTTTGGTTATTTTTATTACATTCCACACAGTCTCCATTCCACACAGTCTCCATTCATGCAACAAGGCGTCTAACTTGTTAATTTTTAAAGGAGAACTAAACCCTAAAAATGAATATAGTTAAAACTATTTCAGGCTCTCAATAGCAGCAATGATCCAAGACTTCAAACTTGCACAGGGGGTCACCATCTTGGAAAGTGTCTGCAACAATCAAATGCTCAGTGGGCTCTGAGTAGTGGTTGAGAAGCTAAGCTTAGGGGTCACTGCAAATTTAAATAAAGAAGATGCTATAAGGCTGATTATTACATTCTGAAGCTAACTGCACTGGTTTCTGAGCCGACGTAGTAATTATCTGTGACGATTACTAATCAGCCTTACATTGTGCCATTACTATTCTGTATATACAGTATATTGTGAGTGGGTCCCTAAGCTCAGTAAGTGACAGCAGCACAGAGCATGTGCAGTGAATCAGCAGAAAATAAGATGGGGAGCTACTGGGGCATTTTTGCAGACACAGATCTTTACTGCTAAAGGGCAGCGGTTTCCTTTGGTTGGTGCAGAAGACCAACATATAATGTACAACATTTCTATCATTCTTTAGTTAGGCTTTGACTCTCCTTTAAAGAAACAGCATAAGAGAAGACACATGGCAAATAATTTACCAGATCATATTGTTATAATAAATGATATTCACACATGAGTATCGTGCATCGGCACAATCATGGCCACAAAACGTTCAGTGTGCATTTCTGAGTGATTTATAACTCTCCGGTGCTATACAGAGACAGCAGGAATGAAAAATTTCATTAAGGCATAGGAAAGACAGGGAGTCAAGCCATATAACGCTTTACAGAGAAAGCTGGTACTTAGTGAGTAATCAGAAGTTTGAAAAATGGGTTGGATGCCTTTTAGCAAGAGAATAAACTGATTTACTGATTTACTATACAATTTGTCAGCAGTTAAAGAGGTAGTATACCATTATATACACACTTTACAACATGGGAAAGGACTTTGTGCTTATTCTTTCGAATATTTTGGGCACTATTTTTTTTTTTAACTTGGGGGGGCCCTGAACACTTTTTTTTTTAACTTGGGGGGTTGGGATGTCAAGCAAGGTTTTTTTTTTGTTTTTTTTAACTTGTAGGGGGGCCCGTGAATTCTGATGGTGGCCCTGGTGCCAGAAGGTAGAGCTTAATACTTAAAATGGCAGTTTTCTAATTTGAGATTATCTAATGGCACGTAGTACTATATTTTTGATGAAAAGTCTTTATTATCACAAAACAGTGTTTTACATGTGGGCTGTTGTATGTGAAATTATTTTATAAAGACCTGCAATAGGACTGGCCAGATATGGGATGACTTTGACGTAGTTGGCCAGCTTAAATATATTGCAATATATGGACAAACAATCCCTGTTTTGTTTAAAGGGCAAGGCATTTTTCAGTAGCAGTAAATGTCTCTGTCTTAAATATATTGATAATGGGTTGAGTGCAGAGGACTCTTGTATTTGTCTATATGTATTTTGTGGTCACAGCCTCACTGCACCCCCGCCTAATGATTTTAAAAATTAGTGGTGAGCACAACTTTCCCTTGTTTGCTATAGTTATACAGGAGCAGTGACCAGCTCCATGTTGTAGCTCCCACCCTTCCCAGCTATAGTCAGGTGATCCCACTTGTGTCTAATAAAAGGGCAGCCAAGTTTGGGAGTTTTACTTTGAAAGCAGCTAGTAAGTTGCAGGTAAAACTTAGTCCCTTTGTAAAATGTATAATGAAGCAATAGAATTCTTAATGAATCAGATGAAAATTGAGCATAGGACTGGCCAGATATGGGATGACTTTGATGTGGTTGGCCAACTTAAATATATTGCAATATATTTTCCCTTTAAAGCAGACATATTAAACCCTCACTACAGCTTGGGACCAATTTAATAGCTATGACTGTTCTCTTTTAGTTGCCTAAATATAAAGATGGAAATTAAATGAAACATGAAAATAATTTGCAAAGGATTTTAATAAGCCGTCCAACAAAATCATTAGATAATTATAGCAAATAATCATCACCATTAAAAATTTCTTGTTGATCGCTTCCCCCAGAGGATAAAAATGGGTCATTGTTTGTTATTTTATTTATTGCTGTAGACAGAGAGAAGTGACATAGCGTATGCAGAATGAACACTATTTTCAGTAGAGAAAGACTGACCCAATAACTTCTGTGAAGCGAAAGTAATGTGCTGCTATGGAAATACTCAGGATGGCTTACTGCAAAACTTCAAGTGAGATTAAATCACTTATTTCTCTCCAGTGGCAGTAAAGTGGAAGATTCATAGCTCATGTTTACATCAAAAATGGAACCAAGTTGGGGGAAAACAACATTTTAAAATATAAATGGAAAAAGCTATAAAAAAGGCCCTTTACATAAGCATAACCTGAATTCATAGGTGCAAGGTAAAATGCTGTATTTCATAGATTAGAAATGTGAGCATTCTTGACCATGGCTAGTGTATACAGTTAGGCCCATAAATATTTGGACACACAACTTTTTTTTCTAATTTTGGTTCTGTACATTACCACAATGAATTTTAAATGAAACAACTCAGATGCAGTTGAACTGCAGACTTTCAGCTTTAATTCAGTGGGTTGAACAAAAATATTACATAAAAATGTGAAAAGCCTTTTTTTTAACACACTCACTTCATTTCAGGGGCTCAAAAGTAATAGGACAAATTAAAAAACTGAAAATAAACTGTTCATTTCTAAGACCCTTTGCTGGCAATAACATCACCAGATTCCGGGTTTCCTCCTTTTTAATGCTCTGCCAGGCCTTTACTGCAGCGACTTTCAGTTGCTGTTTGTTTGTGGGCCTTTCTGTCCGAAGTTTAGTCTTCAACAAGTGAAATGCATGCTCAATTGGGTTCCGATAAGGTGACTGACTTGGCCATTCAAGAATATTCCCCTTCTTTGCTTTAATAAACTACTGGGTTGCTTTGGCTGTATATTTTGGGTCATTGTCCATCTGCATTATGAAACGCCTCCCAATCAATTTGACTGCATTTAGCTGTATTTGAGCAGACAGTGTCTCTGAACACCTCCGAATTCATTTGACTGCTTCTGTCTTATGCCACATCATCGATAAACACTAGTGTCCCAGTGCCACTGGCAGCCATTGCTTGCCCAAGCCATCACACTGCCTCAGCCATGTTTTATAGATGATATGCTTTGGATCATGAGCTGTCCCACGCCTTCTCCTTACATTTTTATTGCCATCATTCTGGTAGAGGTTGATCTTGGTTTCATCTGTCCAAAGAATGTTTTTCCAGAACTGTGCTGGCTCTTTTAGAAGTTTTTTTTTTTTTAGCAAAGTCCAATCTAGCCTTTCTATTCTTGATGCTTACGAGTTGCTTATGAGTGCCTTGCACCTTGTAGTGCACCCTCTATCTTATATTTACTTTCATGCAGTCTTCTCTTTATAATAGCCTTTGAGTCAATTGTCTAATTACTTTCGAACCTCTGGTCCAATTACTTTTGAGCCCCTGAAATGAAGTGATGGTGTTAAAAAAAGGCTTTAGTTCCTCACATTTTTATGCAATCTTTTTGTTCAACCCACTGAATTATAGCTGAAAGCCTGCAGTTCAACTGCATCTGAGTTGTTTAATTTAAAATTCATTGTGGTAATGTACAGAACCAAAATTATAAAAAAAAAAAGTTGTCTCTGTCCAAATATTCATGGGCTTAACTGTATGTACAAGGGGACACTATATCTATATGACTGTGTATTTCCTTTTTTTTTTTTTTATCAAATAAAAATATTTCACAAAGATAAAAAACTGTATATAAATATAAAGACTTATTTACAAATGCAAAGAAAATTTCAATTACCATGTTTTTACCCACAATTCAAAAGAGACTTCAGAGTTTCAGAGTGGCAATGAGGACACGTTCGTTATGAACAGTGTCAACAGCACAAACTTGTTCAAGGTTTCAAAGGTCTCAAGTGCTGCTGCCCACAATGGAAGTATTTGGAAATCGTACATAGACTGAACGGTATGTTCAGATTATTTCAAGAGTTAACATTTAATAATTTAGGTGGATAAAATATTCAGGTGGAATAATAAAATACAGTTTGTTATATACTCCTATATAGTATAGTATATTGAGTATGTAATACCATAAACCCATAGCATTGTACATACCCTGTATTTGGTATTATAAGACTGGATGAAGATTGGATGATGAAGCAAGGTATGCAAGGACCATTACTTTATTTTTCTTATAACCTCATGCATGTGCAATTTATTTCAAGTAATCTTTTTTGATACGGGAAAAGCTATATGTGTCTAATATCTTGCTTTGGTATGGAATTACATTATATATAAGCATTTGAAGTGCCCTTTTATGAGAACATACTATATATACACCCACACCCACCCACCGCACGTTCACTGGAGGAGACCCAGGTGCTACTTCATTATGCTGAGTTATTTCATATCCAAAAAAAATAGGTGCACACTGGGATTTTTTTCTTTAAAAAAAAAATTAAAAGTCCATAATTTTATTTATTACTTTTAAAAACAGGTCAATGTTTCGGCCTCCTTCTAAGACCTTTATCAAGACCCCTTAATAAAGGTACTAGAGGGAGACCAAAACGTCCATAAAATGAAGGAATTTTTAATTTTTTTTTATACATCCCAGTGTGCACCTATTTTTCTGGACATATATAAATAATTATATATACAGTGTATGTGTGTGTATCTCTCTCTCTCTCTCTCTCTCTCTCTCTCTCTCTCTCTCTCTCTCTCTCTCTCTCTCTCTCTCTCTCTCTCTCTCTCTCTCTCTCTCTCTCTCTCTCTCTCTCTCTCTCTCTCTCTCTCTCTCTCTCTCTCTCTCTCTCTCTCTCTCTCTCTCTCTCTCTCTCTCTCTCTCTCTCTCTCTCTCTCTCTCTCTATATATATATATATATATATATATATATCTTGATTTGAAAAGTACCTGCACTCGTACGTAGTTCAATGGTGGGTGCTTGGTCAAAGCGTAGTATACAAAGTTCAAATTGGACTGGCACCAAAGGCCTCAATGAGGGCCGAAACTTCAATACAAAATGAAGATTTGAATGATTATCAGACCGTGTGTGAATTATCCAAACATTTTTTTCGTGCCATGGCGATCAGACAATAAGATGAAAAGATTTATATTGGCTACTGATAATATCTCTGCATCTGACAATATCAATGGGAGACTGTCCTACGATTGCTGCCTGTTAGTTAATGGCCTGAGCATTGTGTGATTTGTTCTCTTTACTACTTTATATTAATGTGAATGGTTAGCTGCAGGTCGGAAGATTGTAACGGACATTCATTTGTCCAATATAGCCTAATAATTTGAACGTCTATGGCCAGCTTTAATTGATACATACGTACAACTGCTTTACAAATTTGCCTTTATTCTACAATAAATGTGTTTTTTTGGCATAACATAAATGTCATCTATGTGCACAGTAACTCTACAGATATATAGGATACAAGATGAGGCCAATCTCAGTTCTTTTTAATCACAGTTTTGTGGTTTCTTCAGAATGACATAATGAAAGGTTATATTACTTGTATGTGTGTGTTTTTTTTTCCTACACACAGATATTACTTTTACTCAAAACCAAATCTTACCACAAGCTTTAGATCGAAGTTCCATGGGCAGGGGCTCCTTTGTTATGGTTAGAAGTCTCTTTTAGATTGTAAGTTCTAATGAGCAGATCCCTTTTCAACACTTAAATTGATCACTAATTGAATGTCAACTGTAGGCTTGACACATACATAGGTCAATTGAACAGCACTGCAGAACACACTGGTGTTATATAGGTTGATGAGAGTACAGTTTTTAATATCTTACACACTCCGCTTCGCAGCATATAAATATGCAGGGCAGGCCCATCTTTCTCAAGAAAATGTAGCGTAAAGAATAAATGCATTTCCAGAATATCAACTGATTATAAAATCAGCCTAACTAGCTCAATTTTGCAATTAGGTATATTCAGCAAGCCCGGCTTTTAGATTCTAGCAGAGTACAATCTAGCGCTCGATGAAGAACTGAAGCATAAATGTCTCTAGCTACAATATTAGACTTGACTGAGATTCGGCTAATGCTCTTTAAAAGCTCACTTCTCCGCTGTTAGCAACAGGGGGTATAAATAGATCAGCAATCTGCAACCTGCGCCTCTCGGCAGCTCAACAAAAACTTGTATTCCATTCCAAAGAAAGCATTTTGCCAAACTTTAATATATGAGAACACCATATCTGGCAGTTTAGATTATCCTATCATCATATGTACTGGGGTATTTACAATCTGCTGTAATGTATGGCACAATTAAATGTATATAAAGATGTATTTAATAATGCAGACAAATGGCTGTGCGCCACTGAATTGTGCTTCTATTGCTTGCCTGGCATTTACACATTCACTTCACCATTTGTTTAAGCTTAAATTTCACAGTCCTTTTAACGTGGGTCAGTAGAAGATCAGATTCAAAGGTACCAACAAGCTTCAAACATGTCAAAAGCAACTTATGCATTTGACATCCACATATTCTGGACGTTTGTTGTGTGCTTATAAACATTGTGGGGGTCATTTATCAACACTGGGCAAATTTGCCCATGGGCAGTAACCCATGGCAACCAATCAGATTGCTGAATTCATTGTTCTACCTGCAACTGGCTTCAAAAAGCTAAGCACTGATTGGTTGCTATAGGTAACTGCCCAAGGGCAAATTTGCCTAGTGTTGATAAATGAGCCCCACTGAGCACGGTTGAAGCAATAAAGCCCCATAAACCATTGCATTTATGTATGCTCCTGTTTATAAGCCCATAGGCCACATTTTTGCTTAGTTCCATTAAGCTGAAAAGAAGTGGAACAGAAAATAGAAAACAACACTTAAATATATATGCCCATAGACTAGATAAAACCATTATTTGTTATATTGTATTTTATTTCAGTTTCCAGTGTGTGCAGAGAATATTATTGTTCAGCTTTCACACCATAATAAGTTCATATAAAGATAATACACATGATATATAGATTTTTGGATAGACTATACATAGAGGAAAATAAAACACTTTTTTTTGTCTTTCTTGATCAAGCCAAAAATATCAGGGGTCATTTACGACAGACTAGGGGAAGAAGTGCAGAGCACTAGGGGGCACAAGAGCATAGCTCTTAGTGCTCATTTAGCAAGCACTTCCTCTCCAGTCTGGCTGCAGTTTGTATCTTGTGCGGAATATAACAAATCTGGTGCAAGGTATTCAATGGGGTAGTTGCAGGTCTATACAGTCCATTTTGAAGGCATGGACATGTCCCCCCTAATACCCTAAACATGAGGTCACCTGCAACAATTCTTTAATCAAAGGGGCCCGTCACCCTAAGAAATCATTCCACATCCTATTTTTTATGTTAGGCTAGTAAAATAAACATTGCTTTTTTAGTCTTCGTACTCAATCAAATGATGCAGTCAGGTGCCATTTTGTGGATTCTTTTATTAAGGCAAGCTTTGCGTAAAAATCTTGTTTATGTGCTTGAATGGGGCATCTGATGCCCATGCTAAGGCACTGGCTAAACAATGAAATGACATCTAGGAAGTGCTGAATAGAAAGTGAAATTAATTGCCTGCCCCATCTCTATGCCTAAGGATTGAGGAGGGGCAGGTAATATATCATCAACGGAGACTTTTAAACAAGTTTGTAGCAGTTATCAGTGTATAATTAAAATATTTTGTTGGAGGACTTTTATTATACAGCTTTTTATGTCTGGGTGACAGGTCCCTATTAAAGAAAGCAGTGTTCAAAGTGTAACAAAATGTGCCCAACTTCAGTCTTTGGACATTGCATTTAAAACAATAAGTGATCCCTATTGTGTTTAAATTACTTTTGCAGGCAATGCAGTAAATTATCCATACACTATTAGATCTGAACATCTAATCTGAGCTTTCATGTGATTATGTGGACCTGTATGCCCAACAAACAATATGAATGTTTGTCAGGCTAGAAATATTTGATTAATTTGGCTTTAATTCATGTTCATATGTGTCCATGTACTATCGTATGGACCAGTGCTTTCCAAAATTTTCTATGCCACTGGGTAACTGGAGGTTCACATGTTTCACAGCCAGAAAACAAAGAGGATTATGGAGATTTCAGCATGCTGGAGGCCATAAAAACCCCTTGGGGAGCCATATACATCCAGCAGGCCCCCAGCTCTGATCAGGACAATAAACACAGAACAAGGTGAATAAAATGAATGTGGCTAATCAGGGTCAGAGTTGGAGGAAAAAATAGTCAAATGTTGAAAGGCCAAGGGGGTGAGAAAATTACATAAATCAAATCGATCAGAGATGTCAGTGCTGCACAATATGTTGGTGCTCTAAAAATACATAATAATAATCATAACAATGTCCAGTGTCCTCTAGCTGTTATGGAATTACAACCTGTATATCTGTATATGGTGGAATATAAATGGCTGCTGGAACTTTTCCCATGTTACTCCCCCACTTGGATCCTTCCTCCACTGGCCTACCCTAAAAGCAGCCCTGCAATTAACTGCTGTCTTTTGAGGTCAGAAGACTGATCTCAGAACACAATGAGCTTACCTAAAGCTTCTTCCAGTATGGTCAACTGGTTAAATAGTGAATGTTTAGTCACACGAGTATTTGTTTTTAAAATGGTCAAATTTCACAGTGGGCAACCCGCCTAGTTAGATGTGAAAAGACACATTCATTCCTAAGCTGTTTCACAAACTACAATACAGAGGCTGCTCTCAGCAACAGCCAATCCAATTCTCATTGAGTTAAACAGCATTTTCTTGAATAGAAGGACCAACTGGCTCGCAGCTAATCTTATCTGACAAAGCTGCATCAAACACTTGTACACAAACATTAAATAAATGTTTATTATTAGATGCAAAGAACCATATATGTCCTCCAGTTCTCCCTGATTAATAGCCCATAATTATTTCAAATGAAATAAACTGTTATCGACAAATTACCCCAAGAAACCTAAATACACCACATTAGGGTTAAATAACATGATCCTTGGGAATGAAAGAAATAAAAAGTAACAAATTGATTCTCAGCATTTCGTTAAAGGGGTAGTTCACCTTTAAGATGCTTTTTGCATTTTATAGAATGTCTAATTATAAGCAACTTTTCAATTGGTGTTATTTTTCATATTTTTTAATAATTTGCTTTCTTCTGAATTGTCCAGCTTTCAAATGGGGGTCACTATACTCTGTAAGGCTACACATTTATCATTATTGCTTCTCCTATTCATAGTCCAGTCTCTTAACCAAATCAGGGTTAGTAAAAACTGCAAATTGAAGAGCTGCTGAATAAATAACTCAAAAATTAAAAATTAAAAACAATTGCAAAATTGTCTCACAATATCACTCTCTACATCATACTAAAAGCTCATTTAAAGGTGAACAACCCCTTTAAAAAAAATACACAGCTACAGCTTAAAGAGAAATTGAGAAAGTGTTACCTGGGACAAAAGCTTGTTGTCATCCTCAAGGAGTTTGACTCTGGTCTCTAGCTGCCGAATGTAAGTAGTCGAGGAATCTAGATTAAAAAAAGACAAATATAAAAAGAATAAGTCATATGTCGAGACCAGAACCGTTCTTATATAAACTTAGATGTAATCAGAAAAGGCTATTATGACTGTGAAAATGTATACTTCAAAATTCCTATATTGTGGTGTATAATGAAATTATGTACAAATCTAAAAAATTGGCCCTTACTGGCCACTTTGTTTTAAAGTACTTTCTGCAGATTTGAAAGTACATTGACTAAATCAGTCAGAAAACAAACATGTTTTAAAATTCAAAAACCAAAATAAAAGGTTTATCTTTCAATTTAGTACAATTTGGTGCAATTTTGTTTCCTGCTTTATAGTTCAAAGTACATTACAGTCCACTAAGAAGTAATGAGTGCTTAGAAAGACTGCTACAACCTGACAACTAAGAAAAATATGCATGAATTTATACAAAACAATTTCTGAAAGTATATGCCTGGATCATCTCATTCAGTCTTTTATACCAGTTCAGCTGGTCATCTCTCAATGAAACCCTGAGCAGGTTTTTATGAGATTAAAGTCATCTTGTCAGCTCTCACCTTTTTGTAAAGGAGAATTCAACCTTAAAAATGAATGTGGCTAAAAATGTCATATTTTACATACTGAACTTATTGCACAGGCCTAAAGTTTCAGCTTTTCAATAAGCAGCAATGATCCTGGACTTCCAACTTGTCACAGGGGGTCACCATCTTGGAAAGTGTCTGCGACACAGTGGGCTCTGAGCAGCTGTTGAGAAGCTAAACTTAGGGGTTGTAGCAAATTATCCAGCAGAAAATGAGGTTGGTCTGTAATATAAGATGATGCTACAGGGCTGATTATGAAATTCTGCTGCTAATTGCACTGGTTTCCGTTCTGCCATGTAGTAATTATCTGTATTAATTAATAATCAGCCTTATATTGTGACATTTCTATTCTATGTGTACTGTATATTGTGAGAGGGTCGCTGTCGCTAAGCTCAGTAAGTGACAGCATCACAGAGAATGTCAGCAGAAAAGAAGATGGGGTTCAATGTTGATAAATGCAAGGTTATGCACTTTGGCAAAAATAATATAAATGCAAGTTATACACTAAATGGCAGTGTGTTGGGAGTTTCCTTAAATGAGAAGGATCTAGGGTTTGTAGATAATAAGTTGTCTAATTCTGGGCAGTGTCATTCTGTGGCTACTAAAAGCAAATAAAGTTCTGTCTTGCATAAAAAAGGGCATTAACTCTAGGGATGAAAACATAATTATGCCTCTTTATAGGTCCCTGGTAAGGCCTCATCTGGAGTATGCAGTGCAGTTTTGGATTCCAGTCCTTAAGAGGGATATAAATGAGCTGGAGAGAGTGCAAAGACCTGCAACTAAACTGGTTAGAGGTGTGGAAGACTTAAATAATGAGGGTAGACTGTCAAGGTTGGGGTTGTTTTCTCTGGAAAAAAGGTGCTTGCGAGGGGACATGATTAGACTTTACAAGTACATTAGAGGACATTATAGACAAATAGCAGTGGACCTTTTTACCCATAAAGAGGATCACCGTACCAGAGGCCACCCCTTCAGATTAGAAGAAAAGAACTTTCATTTGAAGCAACGTAGGGGGTTCTTCACAGTCAGGACAGTGAGGTTGTGGAATCCACTGCCGGGTGGTGTTGTGATGGCTGATTCAGTTAATGCCTTTAAGAATGGCTTGGATGATTTTTTGGACAGACAGAATATCAAAGGCTATTGTGATACTAAACTCTATATTTAGTATAGGTATGGGTATATATAATTTGCGTGAAAGTAGGGAGGGGTGTGTATGGATGCTGGGTTTTCATTTGGAGGGGTTGGACTTGATGGACTTTGTCTTTTTTTCAACCCGATTTAACTATGTAACTATATAACTATATATATCTATGGGAGCTACTGGGGCATCTTTGTAGACACAGATATTCCCTGCTAAAGGGCTGTGGTTGGCTTGGGCTGGTACAGAAGCACAAAACATAATGTATAACATTTCTAGCCTACTTCTTTAGTTAAGCTTTAGTTCTCCTTTAAATGTATACATTTCTATTACTTGCCCCACCTCAACATTTGATTTGAATCAATGTGTGGGCTTAACGGTTGTACTTATTTATTTGGAATTTACAGATTTTCCCTCAAAAAATCTGTAAAGGCTTTCATTTTTTTGCTAAACTGGGATAAACATAAGAATGCCTGTATCTTATTCACAGTGATCCTGTAACAGACAATAGAGCTCTATGAGAAAAGCCATAACATACCACTAGCCTGCTGTTTATTCATTTAAGGCAAGCAGAGTATGATAACATGACTAAATGCATCACTGTAATTTAAAGTTAACAGATTTTTTTTTTTAACAGAATGACGTTGTTATACGTTTTATTCCACAAAAACAAGGCATTTTAAACAGAGTTTCCATTCAGTTCAAAGCCTTCATCATCGATGTAGGGAGTTATAGACAAAAAAAAATCAACTGTGGGGGTTGTGTTATGCTTAAAAGCGGACAATTCAGGCAGAAACTGTAAGCAAATATATATTGATTATAGGAAAGAGGAAAATGACACCCTCTAGGTGTCAGACCGACATCCTACAGAGACATAACAACTGTCTATGAGGAAGGCACTAACAAAATACAATTCATTTACATAAAAAGACTAGGTGTAGCTTTACAATCGCATGTACATAATGCAATTCAATAGCACCTACAGTGGGATCTTTCCAATGCTTTTAAGGCACCCTATGCTTTTAACTTTATTTTATTTTTGTGTTTGTCTAATGTAAATCTAATGTAAATGTTAAGAGATTAATTATTGATAATGCCATTGAAGGTCTTTATCTTGCTTTTACAAGTGTGCTACTAATTCAGCTTGCAGAATCTGCCTTTTACAAACACATTGTTATTTTGTCCCATTTCTTATGCCCAGTTTTCTGAATCTGTCTCCTTCCTCGTGTTTAGACGCTTGTGTACCTTTGGCAAATGGTGAAATATAGGTATCACTGGATGATCTCTAATAATGAAATTGATATCAGCTGAAGTTAAACTACAGAGTGATACCCCAAAGGACACAAGGGACCAGGACCGGACTAAGAATTAAAATAGGCCCTGGCATTTCAGGTACACAGAGGCCCAATCAGCCCACAAAGAGGCCCAAACAGCTCCCACCAGCCCACTAAATACTGACTTTCTATGGCACCTTATAGCAGCCCCTCTGACTTTTGCCAGAACCCACAGCCAGTCCGGGCCTGCAAGGGACCTGAGGGCATAACCATTGCCAGAGGTAGGGTCACTCTTCAGTTTACAATATGTATTAGCATTAGCATCATGTAATTTACAATATGCCTCTTTAAGATAACAATCAGTATCTAGGACTAACACACAAATATCAATTGTTGCCATGATAGCTGCATCATGCTTTAGAGGTGTCTTCTGTTTATGTACCAAAAGCAGACTTCCACAGTTTCTATTAGGGATGCACCGAATCCATGATTTGGTTCGGGATTCGGCCAGGCCGAACCGAATCTGAATCCTAATTTGCATATGCAAATTGGGGGCGGGGAGGGAAATCACATGACTTTTTGTCACAAAACTAGGAAGTAAAAAACGTTTTCCACTTCCTACCACTAATTTGCATATGCAAATTAGGATTTGGATTCAGTTCGGTATTTGGACGAATCTTTAGTGAAGGATTCGAGGGTTCGGCCGAATCCAAAATAGTGGATTTGGTGCAACCCTAGTTTCAATACTTTTAAAGCAAATGGCATCCACATTTCTGTAGGTTAATTGCCCTTATAAAAAGCAAACTCTTTGAGGACAGCAGTATAGGTGATTTCGGTAATCTAACCAGAAACAATAATCTTTAATTCAAACATCTTTTTCTAAAATAGATTATTAGTAGATGGCTGCATGCTGGGATATGTAATGATAATTATCAGGAGGCGATTCATAAGCTGAATTGTTGATATACATTTGTCAAATGTATTATATCCATCAGAAAAAAATCACACTTAGAGAGAGGACCATCACTTGACATTGGTTTAATAAATAATAATTCCAGGGGAAAATGTGTTTAGATGGATGTGTGTGAATAGTTTATGCAGGGAAATTCTTTTCCCATATGATCAAGATCAAAAGTAATGTGAAAATGGGGTCATGTTCTAGAATTCCCTCTCCAGTCTTTACCAGACAGTGTATACATTTCTTTGCCTTAAAATGATATTGGCATTTTTTATTTTTATCATTAGTGATCTGGACTATTCTGCTCCCAAAAATGCTAGAGCCTCGCAGTAATGAGCGCCCGCTGGCGCTCTTTCCATCTTCAGTGCCGCTGGCAAGATGGTGGCACCCAGAGGGTGCGCGTGGCACTTTGTGACGTTTTGACACCAACGCATCAAAACGTGCACGCGTCACGACACCTGTGCGTCAAAATGTGCAGCTTCAACGCGAAATGTCAGAGCGTGAAATGTGACGTCATCACACTTATTTTGGCACGATAATTGGCCTTAAATAGACGCCAGAGCCCTGCAGCCATTGCCCGATTATAGGTTCTACCTTGTGTGTTCCTGTGTGTGCTAATTACTATTTTCTACTGATTCCTGATCCTGACCTTGGCCTGTTTCACCGTTTATTGAACTCTTGCTGCCTGAACTTGACTACGTTGAACTTCTTAACCCCTTGGATACCTCAAACTGTGTTTGGTGCCTGCTACTTCCTCCTTGGTCAGTATTTCCCAACCAGAGCCTTTTGGGCCTGACACTCACATACTTTTGCCACACACAAATATGCAATTTTCAATCAACTTTCTTAATAAATAAATGCACAAGTATAATGTTTTTGACTCATTTTTTTTAAATTGGGTTCTCATTATCTATATATTTTATTGCCTTTGCAACACCACA
Source organism: Xenopus laevis (assembly GCF_017654675.1). Lineage (NCBI taxonomy): Eukaryota > Metazoa > Chordata > Amphibia > Anura > Pipidae > Xenopus > Xenopus laevis. Next base: position 81,552,563 of record NC_054385.1, read on the forward strand.
TCACCTGAACGCTGCGAGAGTGTGTACAATAAACGCTGGAGAAGTTTTATTGCCTCCTCTACAGAAGTACTGCACAAGGAACAATTCTAGCTAATTATTTACTTATTTGCTGGTCCCGCCTTATTCAACAAAAATGTAGGTCATATGATATTCTATGACTACTACTTTAAAGTCGGAGGAAACAATGACTTATACAGCACATGGGTTGGATTCTTGCCTAAAAAATGCCCATTACCACTTTGGTTGAGAAAGGGTGACAAAGTGTAAAATAAAGACAAATATTGTAAGCAAGAGGAATGATTTATGTTTCGGATTATTACATATTTATAAACGGTCAACATATTCTGCAGCCATGTACAACATATTGGTGAATACACCAAAAATACAAAAACATTTGATAATCAATCAAGAGGTAACAAGCGGTAAAGAGGGCCATTATGATACATGGGATGTGGTAGCACAGGCATTATTGTCATCCACATCAAGCAGGATATTACCCGCAGATTATTGTTTAATCAACATCACCGCTCTTTCAGACATATATATATATATATATATATATATATATATATATATATATATATATATATATATATATATATATATATATATATATATATATATATATATATATATATATATATATATATATAGCAGCCCACTTTTTCTTATTGCTGAGAGTTACAGCAAGTCTTTAAAGTACCTGAAATGTCAGCCAACCCTTCTCAGACATGAAAATAAACAGACTTGCCAGAAACAGCAGAAGGATTTGGTTTTCCAGCTATTGGGACTGCATTCACAGAAATATTTAGACGTGTCTTTTTCTTATCAGTGAAATCATTTATCATCCTGGAATGTGTCAGTAAGGGCCTCACCATTTGGTGGTACAGAGCTGGAATTAGCGTAGACATTGCTAATATCAGCAATAAGTTAAGTCTTTAGACATCTATGTATGATTTTAGTATACTATAGTCCATAGATTTGTGGCAAGTCCAATAATCATGATTAACAAATGTACTGCAAAATACCCTTCATCAGGGTTAAACAATACACAAATAAAAGTAAATGAATAACTGTCTACCAGTTGAATAAAACCAAAACACATAATTACATTCTTTATATGCCAATGTTATTGTTTGGCCCATTTTTTGTGGGACTATAATTCCACCTTTAGTAGAACGGACTGGCTGAAGATGATGAGAGTTGTACGTCTATGATAAATGTAATGCTAAGGTCAGGGCTCCGTGTGATGGAACACTCTAAATCAACACCAAACATTTTTTTTAGAAATTGTACTTTATAAATCATTTTTATATTTATACAGTATTTATATGTAAGGATTTTAAAACAAATGCAAGAAACTAAAAAAGGTATCATGTGAATGCATTATAACCCCTTTGTTTCAAAAAGCAGTTCCTATGAGACATCTATTACTCTCTATAAATCCACTCTGCTGTGCAAGAGCCTAGTTTATGGAGAGGTATCCCCTAGCCAGCTAATTAAGACTCTGTTCCACTTCATTAGATCTGTCTCCAGGCTTACCATTTCCAGGTCTGTCTGTGAGCTTCAGATAAACCTCCAGTGTGATATTTATTTATCCATACAGCAGATTCAAAAAAGACAACTTTCTCATATAACTTTATATGCAATCACACATACAGACAGTTATTCACATTATGCAGTTTTCATGTTGAGGTTTCAGAGAAACATGTGTGTGGAGATGGGCTCTAGTTTAACTTAAAATGACCAATTTTGGATCAAATTGACCTGATTTTGTAGCTATAGACAAACCAGCTCCCAGGCTATCTTATTATATGAGCCATGATATAAATTAGCCACACAAATGGACCAAGGAATTGCAGGAGACTTTGGCTTTAAGAGAGCCTGGGCTGCTTATGATATCAGGTCAGTCAATATCGCATACAAGTGATGATCAGGGTCACCAGGTGAGTGTTTCTTTTTGATTGGATCATTCAAAATGGCTATTGAGGAGCTGTCAAGCACCAACAGTTTATTTTTCATTAATAGGCCACACACTAAGTTTCCATCAAAAGGAACACAGTGGAAAGGTCATTCCTTAGAGGCACTGGCACAGTTCTCCTAGTTGTCTTTCTTCAGAAGAGATATTCTGCATATGATTAATGCTACATAAACAATTCCAATTAGATAATGATATTTGAAAGCCTTTTCTAAGTTTTGTACATCCCCAAGTTACTACAATTTAGTGATGTACAAAAATCAAGAATTTGGTTTGATATTCTATTGAATTTCAGCACTTTTTGCAGGTTTTAGATTTGGCTGAATCCTGAATACCCTGCTTACCCAAGTCCAAAACCTTAACGTTATGGGACAAATTAAGGTGACAATTTCTTTTTGCATTATGCAATTTTTGGCCTTTTGCTCAAATGTTAACATGCAGATTACAATTTAGATGAGTCTCTTGTGGAGAAATTAGTAATTGTACAATAAACCTCTCCTCAAATTTGATCAGCAAAACACAAGGTTAACCGAGTTATCAATTGCACTCATGCTGAATGATTCCACCAACTAATGAAAAATGTTAACACATGCGTGAGTATACTGTACAAATATATGTCCTATCATCCCATAACACAATTGGTCACAAAGTCCATCCTTCAGCCCATGTGAAACCAGTAAAAGTGAAACTACTGTGTTAAACATACAAGGATAGAAACAATTGTACTAATAATAAAAGGTACAGATGAAAAACAGAGAATTTCCCCTAACCCTTTGGATCAGCATCTAAAGACATTTTGGGCTTTATATGGATTTAAAGTGTTGGATGATCCCATATACGTATGTATATGAAGGTTACGTGTTCTTTTAGAGACAATAATCCTAAATTTAAGCATGTTGTGTTCCCTGGCAAGACCTCTTGCTACCCAAGTTTATTATGAGTAGAGGAATATGACAAATGCACTTAAATGTTTTACATAAAAGTATCCAATGCAATATTCAAGCATAAGGTAGTCATGGAAACACTAGATGTAAATGACCTTTTCAACATAAGGCTAGCTATTTGTTATGCCTAGTAAAAGATTAGGTTTAATCAATTTAACATCTTAAAAGGACATGTTAACCCCCTCCACAAAATTGTAATCAGTTTACAGCCTCTTTGAAATCTTTAGATAACTGCCAGTCTGGTTATTAAAAGGCTAACAGTAAGGTTGCAGCATCCCCTTAATAACTTAGAAATCCTTCACCTCCTCTAAACCACTTGGCCCTCTCCCTCAAGAATTTCCTTTGGCTGTTGACTTATGAGCATGCTCATATTACTAAACATACCCTCCAGTCTAACAACCAATGAAGAGACAGCATTGATGGTTCCCATAGAAACTCTGTCTCTCTGATCCTAATTTTTCTCCTAACCCCTTTCCTGAGCTCAGCCTAACCATTACAGTGCTTAACACCATCAGAACTTTTTTATTCAAGTATGTTGTGCCTGTGTAAACCTGCATTCTGCATTGCATGAACTTTACAGCATACATGTCCTGTTTGCAGATGTCAATGTTACTGATGATGTGTCAGAGGGAAAATGGCCTCCGGGTGAAAGCTTCTATTTGTTTTAGGAAAATGTTATAGCTCTGGCAAATGGAGGGGGTATATGCAGTACAACTGATGTGGCTTGGATAGGTCAAACTTAAATACATGGTAGGAAAATGTAGGCTTTACAGCTCTGGATGAAAGGATAATATATCTTCAAAACATAAATATTTTATTCCAACAGGTACAGGTTCAACAGTCAAAAATGATATATGACTAAACTTAAAGGACATTCTATAGAATAGAAAAAATGGTGTAAAATGCCTTAACTAAGCAGAGAGATCTGGCATTACTTTAACTTGCTCAAATCCTGTAGGCTAACCAGAACTCTCCTTTCTCTTGACAAAACAAAGATAGTGATTGTTCCTCGAATTACATCAACTTCGAAAATCCTAAGTCAAATCATTCCGATCAGCATTCGATTAAAAATCACTACAACTTTATGGTATGTTTAGAGGCAGCTTTTTAGAATAAAAATCACAAAGTATTAATAGATACACAGTTATGGGATCAATTATTTATAAGACAATTATCTAGAAAGCACAGAATTACAGAAAGGCAATCTCTCACAGACTCCATACTAAGCAACTAACTCAAATTTTTTTAAAAAAGTATTTATTTTTTCTCCATAATAAATCAGTACATGATACTAGAGTCCAACTAAGATACACATAATCCTTATTGGAGGCAAAACACTCCACCACAAAACACTTAAATGTTTACATTATTTTTAAATAGACTTAAGGTGCAGAGATACATATTACGGAAAACCCCAAGTCGCTAGCATTCTGGATAACAGGTCCCATACCTTTAATATAATAAGTACACTGCACTGAAAGGCCAAACAAGTAGCCCATTAGCTAAGTTATGGCAGAATGCGGGTATAGAGCTGCGGGACTTGGTATAGCATCTCAATGTCATAAAAGTAATGACAATGTAATTAAAGCTAAGTTAATTTGAGGCATTAGTTCACTTTTAATATACATCATTCAGACACCTTTAAGGTTCAGCAGAGGGGAAAAAAGTATTTAATTATATATATATATTGGCACAATCTTTTGCTATGTAAAGTTCTCCCCATTATGACATTTCCATCACATAAAGCTATACAGAACCCATAATATGTTTTAAATTCATAGTCGTTCAGTATAATACTCTTTTAAATGTTTTAAACACACTCAGAGTGGTGAGTATGAGGCTTTATAAGTCAACTTTTAAGCAGAGAGTAACTAAGCACTTTAGGTGTGTACTGTTTAATTTGGCTGGCATTAGTAAAAGCAACAGAATTTTGAGTCCTGTTAATGTTCTGCAGAGAGTGCCAGAACTCTTCATCACTAAGAACTAAAAGACTGTTTTGCCTTTTATGGAACATTTCCCAAATACTTTTGCTTTCATCCTGGGGTTATTTTACAGTGAGCAAGGCCTTCATTTTACACTGGTGGGACAGCATTGGGAAGTTATTCAGCAATACTGGGCTGTTATATTTTGCTTATTAAAATGATTGAAGTTTAATGCCCCATGGAAAAACAGATATGTTTTGAAAATGTAGCAAAGACTTTATTTTTTCTTGGCAAGTTAGCCACTGTTGGCTTTGTTGATGAGCTGAATAAATTTGCTACAGTGCAAAATAGATCTGTGTGTTGCTGTTGGGCACAAACATTAGTCATTTTAATGAGAATATTCCAGCCATATATTGCTGAATAACTTTGTAGCACTACTGTACAGACGTAATATAGAGAGGAACTGATCACTTTGTAAAATATCCACTATCTCTACATACCCTTTTCAAACACTTCCTGACCACATGGATACTCTCTCTCATATTGGGTTTTCAGTGAAGACACAATCACAATATCTTAACTGAGGTTACAAGTATAGCTATGATAATACACTAATATTACAACCTCAGGTTCCATAAAACAACATCCAAACTGCTATCACACTATAACATTCTTCTTTCAATTGCCACATATTGGTAGCAAGCAATGAAGGTCTGCTGTGGGAGGGGACAGCAAGGGCATGTAAACATCTATTCTTTCTTTGGCAATACAGATAGAATACACCTATGATAAGAATGCAGGTGTGCACTGTACTGTGATCATGTTTTGAAATAAAAAACAGTCTTTAAAATAGGGTCTCTTCAATGGCTCATCTACAACTCCAAGGCAGGAATCTTCCAATAGTGGGGAGGTGACAGAATAACAGGGGGGGGGGGTTTATCACTAATTTAGTTCCCATTGTAATACATAGGTTGGGGATAATTTTTCACATGGGCTTTACTGTCAAAACATACATGTTTTTTTAGAACTATTTCAATAAGTTAAGATATTGTGATTGTTATAGAAGCAATTGGCTCACATTCTATGTCCTTTCTGATTAAAATTTAGCCTTAGTATTCTCTAAACTCCTCAGGCATTATACGATTTAACACCAATGTAAGCAGTGCCTCCAGTTGGGTATATGCACCACCAAGCCTGGAATAATGTCACCACAAAGTCTATCCTTTTAGATAGCATAGGGCCAAGTTCTGGATATTTTATACCTCCTAGTTGCACATACAGTTCAAAGGCAGCCAGATCAGATTGGAGAATGTGGTATCTAACAGAACACAAGTCAGAAATTCAGCAGCAAGTAAATGTATGGAATGTCCTTTGTAAAAGCTCTGTAGGTATGGATGCCCTCATTCTATATTTCTGAGGACAAGGACACCTGTAGGCTCAATCTGCAGGGCTGAAATAATCGGGATGAAAGTAAAATAGAAAATATCTATTGTGGAAGACTCTAAAGTTGCTGTGGTGTGGGAATGGGTTAAAATGACCAGCCGAGTACCCAGCAGAACTAATCCTCTTACCATCCACAGTGCTAGTTTAATCCAGGAGACATGAGGTAACATGCAGTCACATGACACAATAGCAGACCAAGCCGATTAGCAGATTCTACTTGTGGGGCCACAGTCATACCTTTATTTACGTACATGCCTTCCATGTAGAGTACAGAAATCATCTTCTCTGCCTTTACAGGCTATAAAGGACCCCTAAGAGAGAGAGGTTAAGGGCCTTTCTGCATGATGAAAGCCAAACAGCTAAGCTAACATCACATGGGAATAATTTCCTTCCTATGCACCCACTGCTGTTATCATTTACTCCTACAATCCCTTACTAAACTAACGATAACACCAGCTACGTTCTTCAGCTGAATAAAATTACTCTCCTTGGATGTTTAACAACAAAAACAATCCTATGGGTTAAATACTTAGAAATATCATGTACTTGCAGGTTCATCTGTAAATACATATTTCCCTGGGTGCAACCCCTGGATCCTGGGTAACTTTACATTTTAGAGCAAGGGAACCGAATAAATAGGTTCCTCTTCAGGTTTTAATAGAACAACACAGTATGCCCTGCCTCCAGTGCCCTAACTGAATGATTCAGTTCTTATCACACCAATACAGAACAGTGATCGAGGCAGCGGGATGCAGGCTTCGGTTACACAGCTTGTGTTCATAAAGGGAGAGGTTGAATTCCTCACTTGACCACTGGCACACCGCACCCTGTGCATTCGAACAGACAACCCCTTGTAATTAGGGCGGCAAACAAATTTTTCAAAAATAACATTAAAGCAATTGGCCTTTCTGTATCTGATACAATAGCAAGAAGCAGGTGTGCTTCCTTATGCAGTACAGGATACCTTGCTCCCTACAGGTGACCAGTGCAGCCATTATTCACGAGGGAGCGGACCACCTGCAAGACATTTTCAATCCTGAATACATCCTAAAACAGAATAATAAGATGCAAGCTTGGGGCTGCTTCATATCAAAATGCAGTATTACAAATGCTAATGTATTGGTACTATACTACAGCAGCCTTTAAATAAGGAAGGGTTTTTTTTTTTCCATTTCTGCCTTGAAATTCACTTAAAAGGCAAAGTTCTCTAAAAAAAAAAAAAAAAAAAAAAAAAAAAAAAAAAAAAAAATCTTCAGCTTGGGCATAGTCTTTGATCACATTCTGCTTTCTTGTTGTCGGAGAATGAATGTTCAGTCACTGAGGGAATCATTACCAAGAGCAAAGAGAGAGACGAATCTATATACTGCATTGAGCATAGGTCACCTGCCTTCCACCAGCAGCCCTAAAACATATTTTTTTTTTTTGTAATCTCTTTTATTTGTCAAAAATAGATACATTGACAGAGAATAACGTAAATATCTTTTCCAGTACAGAACATTGTAATTAGTTCACAACAGTACAACTCCAAGTAGTGAAACATACATTAAACGTATTGTTTTGCTCTAGGTTGTAGAAACATATTCCATGGGGCCCAAATTTGCATATGTCTCTCCACCTTATCTGCTAATAAAGCTGTTAAATATAACATATTCTGTGTTTGAGTAATTTTTGCAGTGACAGCATGAATATCAATAGCGTGTTGTAGCCAGTGTTTCGCTAAAATGGTTCGTGCAGCAGCTAAGATTTGATTCATCAAGGTATTCTGGAGTTTCGTAAGGGCTTTGGATGGGCAGGCTAAAAGAGCCGTAGTGGCTTCAGGGACTATATGCTTTTGAAATACTCGCTCAAGTAAGCTATAAACCTCTGCCCAATATTGTTTTGCCACTGGACAAGTCCACCAGATATGTAGATAATCCCCAACTGCTGTACAACCCCTAAAGCAAGAATCGGGAGTGGAAGGATCAAAGCGATGTTTCCTAGCGGGTGCCTAAAACATATTTTTATCTCTTACTCAGTCAACGGAACCTGTCCCTGCCAGAGGGATGACCCACACAAACCAACTTTTCTACAGTGACTTACAAGGATACTCTCTTTCCTTTTGGACAATGGCGCGCAAGGCGGTTTATCTTTTATTTAGAAACAGGCACAGAAATATTTAACCCAAACCGATCCACTCCAATCCTCTCCTTGCTGTAAGTCGCAAGGATGTATCACCTTGCACACACACAGTGCATATTTTTAGCAACATTTTCGCCTCAAAATTCGCTCCGAGTGAGCACAAATGCTGACATTGTGCCTGTCCGTGCACTTACAGCAAGTATGTTCTTTTTCTGGTGTGATCTGCTATTGGCCTTAGAATGAAACCTCACAAGGGGCATATTATGACTAGTAATACACCATTGCACTTTGCTCCTGATCTTGGAATGTTTAGCTCCAGACTATTAGAGCAGCCTAGCACCCAGCCTCTAATTATAGAATGAAAGCACCATAGGGCAGACATCTACTCTCTACATACCATTCAATTGGTCACTATGTACGAGTTTGTTACTAGGCTCAGATATTTTTTTTGCTTTGCAACGTCTGTCCATTTTTGCATTACAGGTATGGGGTCTTTTATCCAGAAACCCATTATACAGAAAGCTCAGAATTACAGAAAGGCCATCTCCCATAGCCTCCATTTTATCAAAATAATCCAATTTTTTAAAAATTATTTTAAAAAAGCATTTGTGTTCACATTTGACATTTTCTTCACAAAGTATGCTTCTGTCTTTTTGCATGGAAGTCACAATAGCAAGATCAATTGGAAACTACTTACTGTAGCAGATATGAGCTACTTGCTGTATTTTATTTTAGTTTGTTGCTTTAGCATATGTGTATGCAGTGCAGGTTGTTCATTGTAGGCTCAAGTGTTGCCGAGATGCCCACAAGCATTTCATGGAACAACAAGTACTATATGATTACAGTAGATGGGTATTCAGAAAAGGATTTATAGAAACTCCAACAGAGTGATTTTGAGAGGCCCATTTTAAAGTTTTGCCTGGGATATAAGATTTTATATGTCAAACAAGTGGCCGTTTGGCTATTGTTAACTGCAACTTTCCACATCCCCAAATAGCCAACCTTAATTTAGAGTTCACGGATATATACAACATAAACCAAGGCTTACATTTTGAAAATTTTAAAAAATATATATTGCATATACTATAATGGCAACAGATGGCATGTTTTGTATCTCAGGTACAGAGGGTTCTGCTAGAGAACCCTCTTCACATCTAGTAATCCCACTGACTATTCCTCGAAACCTGTAAATGGGTGATAAAGTGATAAAACAAATGACTGCTGTGCAAAGAAATGTCGGTATATGGGTTTCCAATAATGCTCATCTAATTACTTCCTACTGCCATCATGAGCAAACATTACTCAAGCTATGCAAAGGCTGAACTATTTGTGTGCAATATCTGTGAACTTAACACACAAAATAAGATCATGCCAGACAAAACCCCAGACAAGCTCCATCCTTTACAACGCCTTTTCCCAGCACGGTGACTGCATTAAAGAAACACAAACAGGTGGAAAAGCGAGATCATACATGGTGATTTCAATACAAGGCAAGAGTAAAATAAACTCCTTTTGTAAGCATATCACAAAGGCAATGAGCAAACCACACTACCCGCCACACGCAATTGCACCTTGTCTATATTCAAATCTAATAACTATCCTGGCGTTAGCTGCCAAAGGAAATAATACAAAGTCTGAGTGGTACAGTGAAAAACTGCTTTCTTCAAACTGCTGAAAACAAGCCCCGCAGAATTATGTACAGCACTGGGGTAGTACAAAAAGGGGTCTAGTTAACCAAAGCAACCAATCAAAAGTCTGTTTTGATTGGTTGTCCTGAGATCTGTAGCAAGTTTGCACTTTTTACTGCATTACGCTAAAGTAACAAAGTAACATAGTAAGTTAGGTTGATCCAGAGGAAGGCAAAAAATCCCATTTGAAATCTCTCAAATTTGCCTCAGGGGGAAAAATTCCTTTAAAAGTCCAAAATGGCAATCAGACTAGTCCCTGGATCAACTTGTAGAGTTGATGATGGCTACAGCAGGTGTTGTAATAAAATAAAGTACATTTTACAAGAGGGGAGAGAAAAGTAATTTAATGATAAAAATACTTATTTCTAAGACTACAGAGAACATGTTAGCCTGATCAAAGTGCCTTTAATCAACATATCTCACAGAACTCAGCTTTAGCCCGAGTGAATATGTTTGGCTTTATTTAAAAAAAACAAAACATATTCATAAATTTTATATGTGCTCTACTATGCAGCCATAAGGTATAGATTATGAATTCATATACATGTGAAAACAGAACATTGGTTTTATGATTTTTAATAGGTTAAAGGCACCCTGTACAGCACTACTTCTGTAGCGCAAAACATTGATTTTGTTGTTTAAAAACCCATTCTAGAAATTAAGATGGGAAAACAAATCACACGAATATAAATGTCAATCACCAGCATGTTTGGAAGGACTATACTCACAGCAGGAAGGGGATTAATTCTATTGTCCACCTCTGCTGTACACATACAGAGTAGCTGAGCACAAACAACAATTAAGCAAACTGGTTGGTTAAGAGTGGTTACAAGTTTCTCTTAACAAACAGAGAAGAAAATATAACATTTCCTTCTTATGATTTCATGACCGTTGCAACATTTTAAGCAAAAAGTCAAAAAATGCATTGTGCCAACAACAAAAACACGATTATGCAATGTCAATGTGCCAAGTCTATAATTGGCAGGAAAGTCTGATAATGACAGGTAGCTATGTTGCATTGCAGAATAAAATAATCCTGCAATTATTCGCCCCCACATGCCACATAATGCCAATGTGTCTCTCTCTCTACCTGGTAGAACCGGAGATATCAGTCAGCTCTAGTAGACTGGTCTCTTTTATTTATCAGTTGTAAACAAAGAAAGAATGGATTGTGCTAAATATTTAGAGGTCTCCAAACTAAGACTTGCTAAAAAGTGCAGTTAGTTAATATAAACTTAATCTGGCTATTTCCTAAATGTTCAGGTTTGTTTATTTTGAGCTTTTTATGTAGGGGGGGGGGAGGCTGGAGGTTTAGAAAAACAAACATACTAGAAAATAACAATGGTTTATAAGTGTAAATGATACAGGTCTGGAAGGTCACTTTCCCACACATGAAAAGGTCTTTAAATGAGGACCAGACCACAAATGACAAAGCCATGGAACAGAAGTTCTACTAGGGTTGATTCTTTTGCTAGGGCATTTGGCAGCCTTTGTTTTGAAAAACTTCAGACAAGGAAAATGTGACCTTGTATTTTACAGCGCACAGCAAATTTGCAATAAATATGTTTATAGAAGGAAAGTATATTTGTTCATTGAACCAAATATATATACAGTGAACAAAACAGGTGCTCCCACCTAGGTTGTAGCTGTATAGACATGTCTAGTTTGGTCTCTGCAGGGCTCTGCTGTACACTGCTGAGATCAGCCATTATACACTGATATGCAATGACATTTCTGGGCACTGTAGATGTAACCAGACAGCCTGTGCAGAAAGTGCTTCCCTACGTCTATCTAGTATGGTTTTAATCTTCTGCTTCCCTTAGCAAGAGTGATTTTTCGGAACCAGAAGGCCTCTTTATTTCCGCATGAATTTGCCAATTACTGTAGGCCCGTTTTCAATTACCATCTGAGATGAGAATGAGGGTTCTCAGCTGTATCTTGGGGTAGCACCTGAGCAAGCATTTCTCTAGAGATAAATTCTCAGCAGCAAGCAGTGAGCCAAGCATGAGAACTTATGGTAGAGTGTTCTTGCAGTTCTGAAGCTAGTAGTAATGTCCATTAATACTCAAATAAGAATATTAAAAAAAAACGATGTACTTTTTTGTTCTTTACTGTCACCAACATATTCGTATAAGGCACAGGAATACTTTAAGCATCACCAATAAAGAAAGGCTGGGTGCTCATCTGAAGTAGGACTCTGCATGGGGTATATACCCTTAACATATTCGGAAGACTACATCACTCCCATCCCATCTCTGACTTATCCAGCGCTCCTGATATAACATGGTTAAGTGTGATGGAGAAGGTAATATATGGCTGAGGAAGAATGAGAGGGTAGAACTGCAATGTTGGTAATACTGACAGGACTTCTTTCAGTGATCACAACATGCCTGTATCAATTTAAAGTGGTACTGACAACATCCTGCTATTTACAAGATAGCAGCAATTTAACTTTTAAAGCCGACGTAGCATGATTTTTTTTTAAAGAACAAATCAACAAATCACAGGTCCTGCCTTCTCTCCAGGCTCTGGTATTCCCATAATGACTAGATCAGGAAAGTGCTCTTCTCCCAGAAATTCATTGATAAAATAACCACTGACTTTTCCTTTAATGAACTGGTATTAGTCGGGCATTGGGTTTCCTTTATTCTTCTCTCAATGGATAGGAATGTCCTTTCATCCACAAGGCCCAGTCAACCAGTCAGTAAGAAATAATAAATCACAATTTTCTGTTCCAATTAACAGACCATAAACACTTTCACAAGACTCCCCCCCCCATTGTTTTCAAATATCGAAAAGGCATTCTGTGTGTCAGAGCGGGCCAAGGTAGTTTGGCACCCTAGGCAAGGACTTCAATCAGCGCCCCCCCCCCCATTCTGTAGGACCATTTCCCACCTAATCACTTACAGTTTTTTTAAATCAGCCAGCAGCACCCAATATTGCCCCAATCTGTACCTGTGCCAGCCAGCAGCACCCAAAATATTGTCCCCAAATGTATACCTGTGCCAGCCAGCAGCACCCAAAATATTGTCCCCAAATGTATACCTGTGCCAGCCAGCAGCACCCAAAATATTGTCCCCAAATGTATACCTGTGCCAGCCAGCAGCACCCAATATTGCCCCCAATCTGTACCTGTGCCAGCAGCACCCAAAATATTGCCCCAATCTGTACCTGTTGTGCCACCAATGCATTGCCCCCCCCAGGTCTGTGCCACCAAAGTGATTTGTCTAAACTGGAAAACTGGGCAGCAAACTGGAAAATGAGGTTCAATGTTGATAAATGCAAGGTTATGCACTTTGGCAAAAATAATATAAATGCAAGTTAAACACTAAATGGCAATGTGTTGGGAGTTTCCTTAAATGAAAAGGATCTAGGGGTCTTTGTAGATAACACGTTGTCTAATTCTGGGCAGTCATTCTGTGGCTACTAAAGCAAATAAAGTTCTGTCTTGCATAAAAAAGGGCATTAACTCAAGGGATGAAAACATAATTATGCCTCTTTATAGGTCCCTGGTAAGGCCTCATCTGGAGTATGCAGTGCAGTTTTGGACTCCAGTCCTTAAGAGGGATATAAAGGAGCTGGAGAGAGTGCAGAGACGTGCAACTAAATTGGTTAGAGGGACGGAAGACTTAAATTATGAGGGTAGACTGTCAAGGTTGGGGTTGTTTTCTCTGGAAAAAAGGCGCTTGCGAGGGGACATGATTACACTTTACAAGTACATTAGAGGACATTATAGACAAATGGCAGGGGACCTTTTTACCCATAAAGAAGATCACCGTACCAGAGGCCACCCCTTTAGACTAGCAGAAAAGAACTTTCATTTGAAGCAACATAGAGGGTTCTTCACAGTCAGGACAGTGAGGTTGTGGAATGCATTGCCGGGTGATGTTGTGATGGCTGATTCAGTTAATGCCTTTAAGAATGGCTTGGATGATTTTTTGGACAGACATATTATCAAATTGCTATTGTGATACTAAACTCTATAGTTAGTATAGGTATATAGAATTTTAATTAAAAGTAGGGAGGGGTGTGTGTATGGATGGGTTGAACTTGATGGACTTTGTCTTTTTTCAACCCAATTTAACTATGTAACTATGTAACCAATGCATTGCCCCCCAAGTCTGTGCCACCAATGCATTGCCCCCCAAAGTCTGTGCCACCAATGCATTGCCCCCAAGGCTGTGCCACCAATGCATTGCCCCCCAAGTCTGTGTCACCAATGCATTGCCCCCTCAAGTCTGTGTCATCAATGCATTGCCCACCCCAAGTCTGTACCTGTTGTGCCAAGTGCCAACAAACAATGCATTGCCCCCTAAGTCAGCAGCATCACGAAAATTGCCACAGCCCAGATCAGTCTGTACCTCTCTGCTCAGTGCTTACTGGGCGCCTACCCTGCCTACCCCTACTTCTGGCCCTGCTATTCTAAAAGTCACTAAAATTGTGTGTAGGGTAGATATATACATTTTGATTAATTTGTATCCCTACCTCTTAACTATCTGAGCTGAAAGCAGAATTCTTTTGATCTCTTGTCTTTTGATTCTTGGTGGCTGCCAATTTACTGTAGCCCATTACATTGGCAAATATATGGCCCTGCAACTATTTCAAACTAAAGTGTCTGACAGAATTGTATTTATTTGTGGAACATGCCCCAAGCACAAGTTCTACCAACCAATAGGGTTAATCATTTTAACCCTTTTTTATCATTAGACTTGTGAAATAAGGAATGGAAGGCAAAAGTGTGCATGTGTTTCACAATGTGTTAAAGGGGTTGTTCACCTTATTAGTTGCTGCGAGTAATGCACTAACTCAGAATTGTCCGTGAATTTGCTCCCTAAAGGTCTGTTCATCCAGGAATTTTTGCCAGGAATCTACTCTTAATTACTGAAAATTCAGTTGGCTTTTTACCCAGCATTAGAAGTAATGAAGGCCCTTTATATAAATCATCTGCTCTAGTGCAATTTCCAAGGGGCCATGTAATGAATGCCAGCATAGCCTACTCTCTCATATAAAGAGAAATGCCCATGGCTGACTGCCACGACTCCCATGGGAAATATGCAAAAGTGCAAGTGTTAGTGCTTGAGGGAAAAAAAACATTGCCCATCATATTATGCCATTATGGCAAATATTCTCAGGGTTTTGATACAGAAATGTGAACAAAAACAGTAGTAGCCACCCAAAGGCAAATAGTCACAGTCAGTGGCATATATAATAAATGACAAGACATTCGACGGCAGACGGCACTTCTGAAAAAAGAGGGTTTATTGGAAATCCTGCTGGAATACGCCTAACGCGTTTCGGGAGTTATCCCTTAATCATAGGTTCCTATGATTAAGGGATAACTCCCGAAACGCGTTAGGTGTATTCCAGCAGGATTTCCAATAAACCCTCTTTTTTCAGAAGTGCCGTCTGCCGTCGAATGTCTTGTCGTATACACAGTGGGGTCACTGTCTGACTGTGCACCTGATCAGAGGGGAGAGCGGTGAGCTAGTGCGGCCCTTCCCTTTTGTTTGCCTATATAATAAATGTCCCAGTAAGTCTGTCTCTGCTCGTAATATTATTTAATGGAATGTGCCCTTACACATACGGGCATCAATTGAGCATCTTTGTGTGGAAATCCGCTACTTTTGCTGGACAAGAGCAGCAGTCAAAACACATACCTCCCAACATTTGGAAATGAGAAAAAAAGGACAAAAAGTTTTGACAATTGACAGGTTATGGAAAGCTTGAACACATTTTTGGGGGTTTCAGGGCCATATTCTATGTATTATTACTATTTGTTAATGAAGGTGACTTGCCCTTTAGCTGCAAATCTCAGTCTTCCCAAGAGATGTGTTTATCTTAGTTACAATTGTATCTTTGCTTATCTTAAATAGTTACAAATGTATCTAAGTGCAGGTGCTGAGTATTCTGGGCTCTCTGCCAAAAAGCCTCTCATTTAATTATGGTTCATAAACTTTGTATTTTTTTCTGGCATCAGTGCAAGAGATCAAAGAGAAACTTTGGACATTTTGGTAAATAATACTGGAGCTGTCAAAATTGGGACTGTCCTGTGAAAAACGGAACAGTTGAGAACATCCCATGTGTCATAGACCACAAGCAAAGCCAGAGTAGGTGCTAATCAGTGGGCAACTATACACCAATATGACCGATATTATTGCTCAGTTACGCACAAAGTTAATCAGAATATATAGTTCTGGAAAAGCCATGCTGTTTCTCAGCAGGCAAGTGGAATCAACATTTTTTGTAGACTCCTTACACTTCCTTGACTGGAGACAGTAGTCTGGAACAGCATGATACAACAGGAAGTGATGGTAGCATTAAAGGCAAACACAATTAAAGAAAAATATATTTTCCTTGGCCTTGACAATGTGTAAGAGCACAGGGCGGCTGTGATTTTCTCACAAATGCAAACCAGCGTGCATTCCTCTTCCATCAATATCATAGCTCTCCTGCCTGGCCTGCCCATTCCCTGGTTGGGTTAACCTATGTGCAAATGTAACATGTGCAAAACAGAAATTGACAAATGTCAAATCTCAGCAAAAAGAATAGCATATTCTTTTCCTCATATCAGATTTAACCAAGGGTATTATGGTATCATCATACTTGAGCATCAGCAAGATAAATATGGAAACACTGTAATGCCAGAGCATTAGCTATAGACAACTATGCTTTATTTAGTAACCATATAAACGGTGAATGAATCTTCAGGGCAAAAAACGTCTTCCAGTTCCTCTCTTTTGTTTGCCCTACCTTTCTGAAAAAGAGCAGTAATTGTCAAAATGATATTATCAACATATAATGCAGGACCTACCAAGAAAGAATTTACATTAAAGTCTGCCCCAGTAAAGCTTTCTATATTCTTTACACATACACATAAATGTCACCAGATAATAGGGTATATTATAGAGTTTATGAATGCTTTCCTCAGCACAAGACACTTGGGGACAGATTTACCGAAGTGGCCAACGACTTTTCGCCAGCGTTGCCACCCACAGGGAAATCGGCAATTTACTAACAGGCGCCAATTTGGTAGCGAAACAGACCGTCGGTATCGGTCAGTCACACTCTATCGCCAGGCGACTTTTCGCTCTGGCGAACGAACGTTACTCCACAAATTCACTAAAATGTGGATTTTCCCGGGACGAAACTTCACATTTTCGTGAATAAGCGCATTCGTAGTGCATTTGCGACTGGTGAAGTGGTGCGATGTGTGCGAAATGGTCGATGGCGACAATTCGCCCTTTAGTAAATCTGCCCCTTGGGGTGTAATGTAATAAATAACCTTGTTTGTTACTTGTCTATTAACTAGGGTTGCCACCTATTTTAAGAAGTGAATACTGGTAAGGGGAGGACGTGCAAAGGCAGCGTGGTTATAAAGCAAAAGATACCCACCCTCGATGTCACTGCTCCATCCCCACACAGCACAAACATACCCACATGCCATGACTCCTCCCCCATTATGGACCTGCTCCACCTCCAATGTCATCAGCCCAACCCACTTTTTGTTTTTTAGACAGCAACTTGACCATTGCAGCTATTCAGCTATGTATGTTATGAATATCCCCATACAGTTGTTTCATGAGGGTATAGAGGCCCTTTAAATATCTTCACACACAGAGCTTCTTAAAATGTTGCTGCTTTCTAAATAATAGAAGAAAAATCAATGGTCCTGTATTCTAAAAAGATAAATGTAATCACAGATATGGAAAGCCGATATCCGTACAACACAGAATTACAAGAAGTCCCCCTCCCACAGAGTCCATTTAAAGTTTAAAAAATGATTTCCTTTTTCTCTTTAATAATATAACAGCGCGTTGTCCTTGATCTTAACTAAGCTTCATGAATCAATATTGGTGGCAAAAGCAAATGGGTAGATTTCATGTTTAAATGCTTTTTTCAGCAGAACTAAAGTATGGAAATCCAAGTTACAGAAAAAAACCTTAGCTGGTAAAAGCCATGTTCAATGTAAATCTCATACCAGTATTTACATTCAAATATCCTTTATTATATAAATTATAAGGAATTAAAATCTTTCTCTACAGCAGCAGCTCTATTTCTTTTCATATGGATTTCATTCCGGCAGAAAGGAGATCCATGAATGGATTATATACCTATGTTTAATTTAAGTATTAGAAATATGCATACATGCTTAATTAAAAACAAAAGTTCCAAACTGAACAACTAAAGATATCCTCTGTTTTGTTCTTAACTGATAATAGCAGACACAACAAACATGAATACTGAACTCAAGCTTTCCAGTTATAACATGACCACAGAAATAAAGAAATAGCTTTATTTAAAAAAAAAAAATATATATATATAACGTGCATGTGTTAACATGTTTCCTTGAAGGGTCCCATACAGTTGTAGTTGGATGTATGATGTGAATGGTCAGATAAAAAAAAGGAAAGAAGACACATTTACTGAGGAGGGGGTCATCCATAAAAGCTTGTTCCCTCATTTTCTGCTTCATAATAAATTATGTGTTATGGCTATTGACCACAGAAAGATCCATGTGCCTCCTCTAATTTGTACACTATATTGAATTAGGAGCAGTTGGTGTATGGGAAGCACCTTTTTTTGTTGTTACTTTATTACAACCTCCCGTTTGTAAGATTTTTCTTACATAATAATAATCAGCCATGCATTACAAAAAGATGGCCAATATCTCATGTAAATTAAGCAGTTTAAGTGCCCAGGGCTTAAACTACAAACATACTGTATACTGCAGCTAAGCAATAGGGCCTGTATATAGTTCATGATCAGCACAAATATGTTGTTAGAATGTATACCAAGCCTGTGGCCAGGATGAACTGCGGCAGGATATTCTGATCACAGCAGATCATTTCTTTGTTGCTAAACTCCCCAACTCAAATGAATGAGGCCACTTTTAAGTCTCTGTTTGATCCTTACAGATATGCAGATCATGGTGAATTGATGTGCCCAGCTGAAGTGTAAGTCAAGAGATCAAAGAATATATTACCTTCATGGCAGGGGGTCATTTCCAAACAAGAAAAACTACAAAGTAGTTGCTCAAATAGCCAGTGTCCTTTGACTCAATTGGTGTGCCACAGGCTTGGCATATATTTCCTTTAAAAAAAAATTGAGGGGTACACAACTGGGAAATGCATTAACTAATGATCATAAGAAGAAACATTATCCTAGACATTGTTTATTTGACCTCCGAGTAGCATTATTTACTAATGGATCTCTTAAAATAACTTCATCAGTATTTATTGCATTTTTCTAATGCTGTTGATGCTATGCACAAACCAAAATATACACTCACAAACACACAATCAAGATACACACACATATAATATATGTTTGTGTATCTTGATTGTGTGTTTGTGACTGTATACATTAAAAAGATCATGTAACTAGTAAATGTAAATACTTTTGTATTGTACTGTATGTGTATAAACACACACATGCATATATACATAAAAATAACTGTGACAATAGGCATTCTCTCTCTGTCTCAGGGTCTGCTGTATTGCAGATCTATTTAGGGGCCCCCTTTGTGAGTTAATCGCTGCTGCTGAAAAGGCAGAGCCCGCTATTCCCAGGTTCTTTTGTCTGATTCACAATGGTTCAGCACAGATGGCACTGATGTGTGAATCAAGTCACTCACATGAATTGTCCATCCTGGCCAGTGACAGCAGGGATCATGGAAACAGTGTAGCCGGGTTTGGCCTGTGCATCCACATAATCTGAAGATGGTGGCATCTGCTGTCCTCCCATCTCCAAATCAACAGTCTCATAGGTTTCATTAAAATTATAGTCTCATAGGTTTCATTAAATTATCAATGCTCTGTCACTCTGTCTGGTCTTTTATTCTATGCTCTGATGAAAGGTGGGAAAAAACAGCCAAAAAGAGACAGAGCCGCAGCCATCAACCACTTTAAGGGTAAGGGCACACCTTGCGATTCAGGGAGATTTATTCGCCTGGCGACTAATCGTCTTCTAACTAATCTCCCCGAACGGCTTCCCTCTGTCTTGCGCCGGCTATAATGAAAAGTCTCCTGCGATATGACACACGCAGTGCTTCATATTTTTTTTAGTTTAATTAAAGTTAAACTAAAGCATGTATTATTACAGCTCATATGTTATTTGCATTTAAATGGACTGTTTACATGCAGTTAATGCATCACCATAATGCTCTTTGCGTCAATACTGGTAAAAAAAAAACAAAAAAAAAACTAATAATTATATACAATATATAAAAGGGCAGTATTTGTGCTTGTAGAACACAATAATATAACCTAGTCATATTAGCAATATTATTTATTACTCACTGTCTCTCTTGTACATAGTGTCTGGCCTGTACAACTCACATGGCCATGTGCCTGTAGCTCTCCCTTTCTGTTGCTCACCTAACTTTCCCTTATGATGTGGAGGAGTGGGGGGGGTTATTGGTAGGACAAGCTCTGCAGGTCTTTCATAGCTGCAGGGTAAATAGTGTTTCCGTTTTACATGTTAGGAATTTGCCTTCCCCAATTATCTTTCCTGCATAAAATTAATTTCTCATGCACTCTGCCAAAACCATACAATACGTTGTTATACTTCTAGATTGCCAGCTCTCAGAGTAAAAGGCCTCTGATATCTTTATTTTCAAGAACTTTTTATAAAGCACAAAAGAAACTGAAAACTTTTTTTTTTTTAACCATCTTCCCAGTATCCATTTAAGCTAATTTCTAATATTACTGTTGTGGAAGACATCACAGTACACAATTATTATTCCAAAGAAAGGTGGATTTTCTAGGGAGAACACTGGGCAGAAGCTCAAGCATTTTAGTCTGCACTCAACTACTGCAAAACAACTAGCTAAGTCAGTTTATATGGTATCAAAATTCCATCATGACAGCAGTTCATTCATTTCATTTAAGTAAATAACTTGCTGGTGATAGAGTAACTTCTATCCTTTCACAGGGCAGTGTTGTGTTTATTTATATAGCTGAATATGGAATATGGTGCTCAGTGGGATGTTGCACAGGAGAACTAATGATATCCAGGCTGACTTACTGCAAAATCTGACTTCAACAGATGGTCATCATTAAGTCAGATTTCCAGAGCCCTCAAAGAGAACAGCCAGGCCTCAAAGGCACATCAACAAAACAGTTATCTGCTAAACAAAGAACATATTTGTTGGGGCAGTAACGTACTCTATATGTTCTAAATATTATTTACCTTATCTTGGATTATTCTTTCTATATAGAAATAATTTAATTGCTACGTTTACCAGGAAGAACTTTCCCTGCTTGCCTCGTCTAACTTGCCTCTGCTAACTACTGTTATTATAATTGTGAATTCCGAACACAATTCAAGCAGGGCCCTCTTTACCTCTTATATTGATTACTATTTATTTGTAGATGGTATGTTTCATGCACCATGTATTTTGCAGCACAGTTAGCGCTTTATAAATGCTTATTAATAATAATTGTATATAAATGCTAACATTTTGAAACAAATGTTACTTTCAAATATTGAGCTATACCACTATAATTTATTTTCTAAGTTGTTAGTGTCTAGCTAACTAAATGGGCTGGCGCTGCCATACAGTTTACTAAAATCGAACAGATAATGGATCCCTTATCTGGAAACCAGTTATCCAGAAAGCTGCTAATTACATGGAGGCCATCTCCCATAGAGTTCATTATAAGCAAATAATGGATATTTTTATTGTTAATAATAAAAAAAAAAACAGTATCTTGTACTTAATCCTAACTAAACTGCATGGTTTCATATTGGTGGCAAAACAATCCTATTGGGTTCATTTAATATTTAAAGTATTTTTAGCACACTTAAGGTGGCCATACACGGATAGATCCGCTCGTTTGGCGATGTCGCCAAACGAGCGGATCTCCCTCCGATATGCCCACCTTGAGGTGGGCAATATCGGGCTGATCCGATCGTGGGCCCTAGGGCCCAACGATCGGATCCTAGCGCTCGCAAACGGGCGGTCGGATCGCGGTACCCGCATCAACGAACAGATGCGGCCGCGATCCGACGGGATTTTTAACCCCATCCGATCGAGATCTGGCCGACTTTCGGCCAGATCTCGATCGGGGAAGCCCGTCGGGGGGCCCCCATACACGGGCCAATAAGCTGCCGACACAGTCTGTCGGCAGCTTTTATCGGTCCGTGTATGGCCACCTTAAGTATAGAGATCCAAATTACGGAAATATTCCTCATCCGGAAAAACCCAGGTCCGAATAATAGATCCTACTGTATATCTATAATAGCAAAGCAGGAGTTATGAACATAGGCTACTTAGTCTGCTGTTTAGTTACTGCTTACGTTATGCATTTTAATCTATCTTGATTGAGATCCTATCAAATAACATACAATATTAAGATAAGAGTCCTTCACTGGCTATCCTTGCACTAAGGTTATAAGTTAAAGTAACTGTAAACCATCTTAGCCTTCCAATGTGATATGTAACAAGTTGGTGAGAAATGTTTTTGCCATCTGGAACTAAGAGTTAGTGGAGTTAGATGACACACAAGACAAAATCACATCTTTAAGAATGTTTACATATAAAGACTGATGGAGAAGTACAGATCTACATCAACGCAATCACCTGAAATAACTATGCTTTTAATTTTACACAGAGGGCAAAATTGCATTGCTACAATCCACTACTGCATCAGCCCATCTGAGGCATATTTATTAACATTGGAGACAAATATCACCGGGGATTTTGCCCACAGCAACCAATCATTGATTAGCTTTTAACAGTCACCTAAAAGTTAGAAAACAAAAGCAAAGATCTCATAGGTGGCTATGGGAAACATCACCAGCGATGCTCGTCTCCAATGCCCCCAACCTTTAGAACCCATATGCAACATTCAAAAGTAAAAGGAGTTTGGGAGCAACACTAGCATGAAAAATGTTCCTGGGGTGCCAAATAAGTGCTGTGATTGGCCATTTAGTAGCCCCTATGTGGATTGTCAACATACTTTAAGGCTCTGTTTGGCAATACACCTGTTTTTTATGCAGCCAAAACTTGCCTCCAAGCCTGTAATTCAAAAATAAGCACCCGCTTTGAGGTTGCAGGAAGCAACATCCAAGAGGTTGGACAGCAACATGTTGCTCACGAGCTACTGGTTGGGGATCACTGATGTAGGTCATGGCGCAAGCAATTAGAATGGATATGTTTCGGTCAAAAATAATTACAATGACAAAGGTGGAATTACTAATTTTGCCATCATAAACCAATTAGGGCTGAGAATGGAAGTTTCAGATGAAAGCAGAAGGATAGCAATAAAATAAAAACAACTCTTTAGTTTTTTTTTTAACTTTATGCTGTAATCTAAGCAAAAGTTGTTTTTGATTGCTATAGGTTACTGCAACTATTACATAAGGAGTGTAAGGCCAGGGATGACCAAGGCATATCCCGTAAAATTATATATACTGTATGAGTATTGTTTTTTTAACTGGAACATAAACAGTACCTAAAAACACAAATATATGCAGGCAATGCTAACAGAACACAGCTAAAGAAAGGAATAGCTTAAATTTTCCACAATTTCGTGATTCCCACAATAGTATATAAATATCAATTAGATTTGATTATTCTGCATATGCCAGAATATCAATATGGAAACCTAACATAAAAGAACAATGAAGTTTGATGCATAGAGCCATATCTATCAAACTATATTTAACAATGACCATGCAAAAATGTCAGTTTTTCTTGTAATCAAAATTAATGACCACATGGAATCTGGAAAACAATCCACCATTAACAACCCCCTAATCAGGTCTGTTTATGTATAAGATGATTAATCTTCAAAGGGAGTCATAATATGCAAGTGCAGTGCTTGTAATAATGGTGTTTAGCTAATTACCATGACAATCGCTGGCAGGAGCATACATTTAATGCAGTATAATTAAGGAAACACAAATTATAAGGCACAAGTAAGAAAGTGAATGACACTTTTTTTTTTACTGCAAAATACAGAGTAATTCGCACAATGGGACCCTTGGTCTAGAGATCAGCACACAATACACTGTACACACACACAGAATTTATGAATATTGCTGGAAAAAAGTCTGCATGCAGTTTCCTGCTCCGGTGTAGAACATACAATGTATGGCCTAGTTCCAAAGATCAAGATAAATAAAGGACATACAGGTTAGGAGATTCTTTCTTTTCGTTTCCTGTACTGCATCTCCAATGACTTGAATTGTAATTGACTGTGCTGACAGTCTCTGAAGCCAGCATCAGCACAAGAGCTATCAAGAGCTATTTGTTGGGAAGCAGGTGTTTCCAAGGTGAGCAGCACACACAAGCCAAACACCACTATGTATAATACCAAAATTTGGGTGAAGTGGTGTAAAGGTCACTGCCAAACTCTAGAGAGCTAAATATTTTTACCTTCTGGCACTCAGAAGGACATGTCTGGTAGATGCAAAAGGACCAACCCTAGAGTCTAACACCAGTGTTATATTAGGTGAAGGAGGAATAATAGTCTGCAGGCCTTTTCCCATGCTTAATAAAAACAATTATTTGCTTCATACTTTATGAGAAGTTTTGTGCACAAATACCCCATGCAGAATGGGTTTAGCCCAGGTGGAAGTGGAAGAACCTAACTGGCCTGCATAGTGCCTTGACCTCACCCTTACTTGCATATTGAGTTAAAATGGAGGCTATGAGACTGGCCTGACTTCCCAGCATCAATGAATAACCTCATTAATGGTCTTGTTACTAAATGAAAACCTATCCCACCAATAATGTTCCAAAATAAAAGTAAAAGCCTTCCCAGAATAGGGTTGCTATAGTAGTAAAAAATAAAAAAGCTAGGCAGACAGGTGTCTGGATTCTTTTGGCCTGTGTACATGGTCAAACTGGGCTGGCTGGGCATCGGGAAAAAACCTGGTGAGACCTAGCCCTCATGGGCCCCTCTGACCCAGCACAGGCCCCTTCGTTTTTTGTGGCAAATAGGAAATTATCACTCATTCAGATCCAGCAGGGTCAAAAAGTCAGGTGTTCTTTAAAATATGTCTCCCTGGGCAAAAGGAATAAGTTGATCCTGTGGTTACCTTGTGACCATAGCTCACATGTTACAGTACATTAATCTATCACAGCAGCAAGGTCTGAATGTAGAAAAAAACACACTTAAGAACACTGAAAAACGTCAACATGAAAAAATGGTGAGAATTTTCCTTGACTATAATATCTTGTTGGAGCTGCAGAAAATAGTTAGACATGGAACAAGGTGAGTATGTGAGCGTATGTGTGTGTGTGTGTGTGGGGGGAAACGACAGCAATAAGGAAAATGTGTACATTCCTTTCTTTTCTTCTTAGTGTCATTTCTTAATTACTTTAAAACAACAGGGAGACACATTAGGCAATGATTTCCTCCCACGTTCTTACAAATGCATTCCATAAACATTCTTTTTTAAAATATTTTTCAGAATAATGGATACAATAAGGAAGTGCATCTCTGTAGATGTGTTGCAGCCCCCCCACTCTGTGGAATAAGAAATCATCAGCTCACCCATGGAATCACAAGGCAAGAAACATAGCAAGAACTGGTCCTCAGGCATACAGTATATGTTTTGTGCAAACTGGCTCAAGTGCCCAATTGACTGAAGCTATTCAGCTCCATTTCCCAATATCCACTACTAAACTGATTAACTGAATTATAGTTTCTCTGGAGCCAGTAAAATACAGCTTACATTACCCAAAGCCAGTATGTTAACACTGGTGATCAGAATATAGACACTAAGAGAATTTATATTTAATTTAACATTTTATTTTTTATGTAACATTTAAGTTTTTTCTAAAATATTTTTTATCATTTATTGCTGCGTTATTAATTTATGGAATGTACTATTAGTGGTCAGCGAAAACTAGCAGTGATTTTTCAACTTTTTCTGCCAGGGGTTCTACTTAGTAATGCACTGCATGCCCGCCTGGCAGAAAATAAATGAAAAGGTATTAGATCCTCCCATATGTGGCTCTAAGAGACTGGCATATGTTTCTGCCAAAGAAGTCTTCCATTTTGTCAGGAAGGTGAATAGAAATCCTGTGTCTGACAGGAATACATTGAGTAATGACGTCTCATTCTGTAGGAAAGGCCTCCGGAGAATGAATGCAGGGTTATTGAAATCCAAGTGTAAGGGATTATTGGAACCCATTTCCTGTAACACGGCATCAGTCCCAAGTGAGCTTTCAGAGCATAATATGATAGATGGAGCCATTTATATTTCTTTTAATGTTATTAAACACTAGTGAGCCTCTCTGAGGACAAGCACTGAGGAATTGACAATAGCATGTACAATGGACACAGGAAATCCAATTTACACTGTAAGCTCTATTGGTCAGGGACCTCCTTCCTACTGTGGCTCTTACTAACTTATATGAGCGCTGTGTACCATGTATATTTATTGTATTTATTTCTGACTTGTGTGTACTTTTATATATATATATTGTACTTTTATGCATTGTATGGTGCTGCTCAACAGTGCTTTACAAATAAAGTTATACATACATACAAAGAAAGTGCTTAACAGCACACGCTTCCCTTTGCCTGCATGTTATTGTGCAACAGTTTAGGCATGCCAGGGGTAGTATGCATTAGAAACTGTGCACAAACTACCATGGCAGGGTGCAACTGCACACAGACGCCTTGTACTTCAAGTAAAACTTGCAGTAAGGTTTTGCACTACACTAGTGTTGATCAGTGAAACTGGAAATATGGGGTAAACTATGACTCCATTTGGCAATCACCTAAGTACACTGGTTGCATCTCAAAGTAACGCGTTGAATTTATAACCAGAAGGAACAAATGTGGACACCTAAGAAAGATGGCAATGAAGTACTAACCTTCTATTTATTCTACTACAAACATTTTTTTTTTTTTTTTTAAAGCAATTTTTTGAAACATCAGCTTGTATGCAAACTCCCAGAGAAGACAGCCAAACACAAATGCACAGGTTAGTTCCCAGCCAGAAATTTCATTTCATTTAAGAGCAAGGAAAACTGATGGGAATTGGATAACAGGGTTATGGCTAGATATATATATATATATATATATATATATATATATATATATTTTTTTACATCACTGATTTTGGGAAACCTAAAGGCTACCCATAAAATAAAGCATAGCAAGCATCTCATCATATAAAGCTGAACAACAACTCATAGGCTAATGTATGGCTATGCCAAATCTAATGTTCTGTTGGTTTTATAGTCTTTTTTCCTTATATTTATATTAAAACCATTCCATGATTTTGAGTCTTGTCTGTACCAATATATGCTAGATGAAAATAAAATATAATGACAGCTAAAATACTTTTACAATTTGAAAACATTTGGAAGCATATGTATGTTATTGTGGTATTGGTGTCTGCTGGTCAAACGATACATCTTGTGGAACTGCCCAAAAACCATACCTTTCTTATAGAATTCTTTGACCCACAGAATTTCATTGATTCAATCCTCTCCAAGGAAACAGTTTTATATGATGAACAGTGAATGCTACAGAGCAAACGCATGGATCTTTGCATGAGTGTTTTATACATGTCTTTACCCAATAATTACTGCCAATCTATAAAGAAAAAAATATGCGATAAATAAAACATACATCCATATGACAGAACTGTGAATAGCACTGAATATGTCGGTTTAGAGCTAGTTTCAGCCTTGAACATCTTTTCCTTTGAAACAATGAAATTCAGTTTAAGGTTATGTTCTGCAACAGTAGTGTGCATTGTACAAACCATGGTAAACATGCCACTATTTTTATGTATTTAATCCCCTTAGATATTGTAGCCATGTGATCTTAAACCAGTTAGTTCCAACCGCCTCATATCTCCATAATCTACAAAACTGTAAGCTGATTTAGAATGATGCATTCAGTGGTAAACAACACACAAGCCAAGCTCAGTATTCTTATTAATATGCATAAAATAGAAAATGTGCTATTAGAAATAACAGTAATTTCTCCAGGGGTTAAAAGACCAGATAGATTTGGTTTGCTTGAATTTTCCTGCTTAACTAAGAGTACATTTTAAACAGTCATTACGGAGTTATCATAAAGCGGTTGATATAGCATAGATCAAACAGGGTAAGCCAGAAGGAATCGAGCTTCTCAATCTGTTTTAGGACTTTCCTGTTTTAACCTAAGGGACATGTAAATAGGAATTAACAAGTCCTTTATACAAGGAGTATTGAAATAGGATAGGAGGAGGATGCTGTTACATGAGGGTAATGGCAGATGGGGTGCTTTTCAAAGTGGAAGGGAACATTATAAAACATTATTTTAGCAAATCAAAGGTATTTAAGGTGGTTTATTGCCTGTGAGTGACAAAGCACCTCTTATGACTTAAGGGCTGGCTACTGCTCAATGAATTTAGACCACAGCAGATAAGCCTGTGTAGGAGGATAACTAACCTGAGGCCTTCCAGCTAATGTCTCACAATGTTGTCAACTTCAGCTTTGTTGAACTACAACTCCTGGCTCCCTTTAGCGGTCAATGCATGTAAGCAGATCAATTCACCAAGAGCTGGAGTGCCACAGGTTTGACATCCCTGCAACAGAGTTCCATGAAGACATGTTTGTATAAGCAGTAATGTAACTAGTGTCCTGGGGGACCCTCCCTTGAACCTGCTCACCACCACCACCCAACCTCAGCATCAGAGCAGCTCTGACCACTTCCCTGTGACCACCGTGTACAAGTTTTACGAGTGATAAAAGATATGTTGAAAACTAGTCATTTAGCCAAACATACAAAAATAAGGCTTTAAAATAAGGATTTAAATTCCATTGTGTGCATTGGAACCTTCAAAGTTTAAGAACACAAGCAAAATATGCAAAATATGCTACTTGGAACATGTTGATTCCTTGCATGATTGATAAATAGTATATATACAGTATTATGTATCTCTTAAAATGAGTAGGTATCAGAGATTGCTACTGTGACACTGAGAATGCACAGTTAAAGCTTTAACTGCTCTTCTTTAAAAGAGTCTGACAAAAGATAATCCGAAAATGGAGTAAGATGGTGCCTGTCATCCTCATCTTGCAGCTCTCATTTTTTATAAGAGGTACAAAAAATAGGGACACTTTTGACAGTACCAGGTTGTGCGGCGTGAGGGTTTCAGTTCTCTTTAAAGGGACAGCATACAACCTTGCATTCATAATGGGGCTTGTGACAAACATACTTTTTGCCTGTATTTTAAATTATATACAATCTATAGTTTTTGTTATTGCTCGAGTTAAACAGGGCAAACAGGAAAGCAAAAAGCCGTCTCTGGTAACTTTAAGAGCTGAATTTTTTAAAATGGAAATTTGGATCTTCTAGTGTAGTGAGTGCAATAGCGCTCACTGCACTAGCCATGCGGCTCCCTCCTCCACCTGCTCCAATGCTAGAAGTTTGAAGTGCGGAGCAGGGGTGGCATCAGGGCTGCTGCCTGCCTGCTCAGAGATCACCTGACCAGAAATACTACAACTCTAACAGGAAGAAGTGTGGAAGCAAAAGACAGAACTCTGTCTGTTAATCGGCTCATGTGACCTAACAAGTGTAGTTTGTTTGGTATGTTTGTGTGCACCGCGAATCATACAATCCTAGGGGGCTGCCCTTATTTTTTAAAATGGCAGTTTTCTATTTATGATTACCCAATGGCACATACTACTAAAAAAAAATGTATTATTATGAAAATGGTTTATTTACATGAAGCAGGGTTTTACATATGAGCTGTTTCAAGAAATATATTTTTTAAAGAGACCTACATTGTTTGAGGGGTATTGTTTTTTATAACAATTCAATAGTTGCCCAAGTCAGGATGCAAACCAGATTTGACTGCATGTGCAAATTATTTTCTAGCAACCCATAGCAGAGAATAGAGTTTGTCTGCTCAAAGCAGTTAAACATATTCAAATTTACTGACACAATCACAAAAGCAGGAAACGTTAATAATGTTAATTTAAATAGATCTGCTCCCCCATTGTCTGCACATGCTTTTTACTGTGTTACAAACAGCTAAACAAAGAAAAGATGGTGTATTTTAAAGTATTAGATAAAGAAATCTGTAAAAACGTACAGTGTAACTCCAGTATTTATTGGAGACAAAGAATTGTGTCTTCATACCAGAATGCTCTACAAAGCTCCGACATACAATGGGATGCTGACTGTTCGGTCACGTGGGGGTAAAGAAAATGCAACATTAATCCCCAATGTAATCTATTTGCAAGCTTTCATACTGAATGTTGCTCACTAATTGCCTCCATTCCATATGACTGGATTTTCCTCCTGACATTACGGATGGCAGGGTCTTTGTACTGTCTCAGGGACTCTTCACTTCAGGTTCATTTTCACACAGTAAGCACTTTCCACCAGGTCTCAGTCCTTGCTTGTTCTTAACTGCAGGACAGAATCAGCTAAAATCCAATTAATGTCAAAATGTGCCCAGGCCAGCAGCAAGCACACAGGAATTGATGACCTCCATTCTCAAACATTCCCATACATCCAGTCGCATTGTTTCAGTTCATCCTTTGCACCTAATTCACTTGCATCCAGCACAAAAGATAAAAGGGCCTATTAACAGGGTTATTTTTCAATGGCTCTTTGGTACACACACATATAGACAAACAGAAATTCAGTGTATACCACAAAAAGTCTGTGGCTTGTAAGGCAGTGGCCTTTTAGCAAAATACAGAACAATTGGCTAACTTTTGTAATAATCATAGTAAATAATAAAGGTTATTTAGAATTTAGCACCTGTTTATATTACAATTATATACAAAATAGGAACAAATTTTGCACCGTGACTGATACACACGCATTTAGGAGCAGGTGCCGACAAATACGCTAGAATGCTTGGAAATATTGCATTGTTGGTGGGATAAAAGAATATTAATTTGGAATACGTTTGTAAGTAATCCCTAAAATGATAAGATGATAAAAGGAGTTAAATACTATAGGGAATATGTAAGAGGTGCAATGTTAGCTACAGATACTGTATTATCATCACCTATAGTAACCACTTGTGTAATTACTCAGTCAGCTGCTGTTTGAGACAAATGTTGTCTGTGTAATGGTTCCCCGGATACTCCGTCCTAGGCATCCAAGTATTATATAGAGAACTCAAAGAGGTTGGGAATCATACACTTAGGCAGAAATTGTCTGCTATTGTGCTTTTATTTTTGTCTACACATAGTTACATAGTTACATAGTTACATAGTTAAATTGGGTTGAAAAAAGACAAAGTCCATCAAGTTCAACCCCTCCAAATGAAAACCCAGCATCCATACACACACCCCTCCCTACTTTTAATTAAAATTCTATATACCCATACCAATATTAACTATAGAGTTTAGTATCACAATAGCCTTTAATATTATGTCTGTCCAAAAAATCATCCAAGCCATTCTTAAAGGCATTAACTGAATCAGCCATCACAACATCACCCGGCAGTGCATTCCACAACCTCACTGTCCTGACTGTGAAGAACCCTCTACGTTGCTTCAAATGAAAGTTCTTTTCTTCTAGTCTAAAGGGGTGGCCTCTGGTACGGTGATCCACTTTATGGGTAAAGCCTATGACACCTGGTATTCCCAGGCGGTCTCCCATCCAGGTACTAACCAGGCCCGAAACACGACATGTTTCGGACTGCAAAGGCCCTTTCTCAAGTGTTACAAACTTTATAAAAGTTAAACATTTTTTCAGACATTGCAAAGGAACTGCTCATCTTTAGAGCCTACCTCCAATTATCCTAAGTTTTCTATATAGATAGAACTTAGGATAATTGGAGGTAGGCTCTAAAGATGAGCAGTTCCTTTGCAATGTCTGAAAAAATGTTTTTAACTTTTATAAAGTTTGTAACTTTTGTATATATGTATGTATTTTATCACCAATTTTGTATTGCAATGGTCCACGTTTGGGACGAACCGGAATGCAGGAGGTGGAATTAGCTGCCGTTTAATGACTGTAATGTGGTATTGATGGAAATTAAAAGGACTATACCACGCAAGGGTTAATGGTTTACACTGTGGCAACTGGGGGAGGGATTTCCTGTCTTCACTTTTAAAATGCATGTTTTGCACTAATTAAAACACACTTGAGAAAGGGCCTTTGCAGCCCGAAACATGTTGTGTGGACAAAAATAAAAACACAATAGCAAACAATATCTGCCTAAATGTATGATTCCCATTCTCCATCTGCATTTTTTAAATTTTTACATCTAAACATTATATGTAATTAAAGGTACTACGTTTGCCCCAATGCATTAGATAATGGCCAGAAGATGTATTACATTGCCTCTATCAGATCATCTTTGAAACACTATGGTTATTTTCATACTGGATACTATACTAGGAGCAAGTGTTATCTCAGTAAAGGACACTGATGCCTGAATTATTTTAATAATATTGGAACAGCATGAAGGAGGTGGGTTGAAGTGAAAACCCTTACGAAACACTGTGGGGATTCAGACCCTGCTATAATGCTGCAAAGCTTTTAAAGAGGTTTAAAAAGGTTGAGAACATAGAGTAGTCAGGAAAAGGCAATAAAAGCTTTGTTTCATGTAAACAATACCCAGCTAGGTTCCCTAGTGCTAACTGCGCTCGTTGCACAGCATTTGTGAGCAAGGTGTGGCCTCCCATTCACGGCACAGACAGAATGGTGCTGTCGAAGCAATTCACAGCTCTTTGGAGCATCCAGGTAACAGCCTCCACATACACTCAACTGCAGCACTTAGCAAAAAGGATTCCATTTATACTCAGTCTTCATAAGAAACCCCTATGGATCCCTGAAGCCTGATGTGAGCATTATGTTACCTAGGGCCTCTAGGCAGTACAGTATCTAGTATACATAAACTACTGTGCTCATATCCTCCATTAAAAACACAGATCTCCATCGTTCTTGTTATACGTAGCCTTGTGCCATTCTACAGCCTGAAAGCATTAGAATAACATATGAAAATACAGAGTAGGTGCAAAAACAGCAGTGGCAGCTAAGAAATGATAATGCATGATCATAATTATTTCTATAATATCATATCTAAAAATCATTGTCTTAAATAAAACAGTTGACTGGAGGCTCTTCAATGTAAGGGGCTTCCGAACAATACTTGAATACAAATGTACTGATAAGGACTTTTGAATACAAAAACTGGCTTTTCCTGGACGTTTTCTTCTCCCCCTAACTGGGAAAGACAATGTAATAAAGGAAGCTTTGACTTTAACTAAGGACTGTATTATTTTTATATTTTGATACTTTTATCATATATGTTTTACTTGAGCTGAGCTATTCTAGCCCCCAGAGGTGGGGTTTCCTGAACATCCCCTTTCCCCCCTAACGGTGACAAACAATGCTATAAAGGAAATACATTTATTATTTTAATATTTTGATACTTTAAGAATACACGTTATACTTTGAAAAGCATGTTTTTAAAATGCAATACAGAATTACTAATTCATTACGCTTAGATTTTTTTAAAAACCATGCTTCACTACACCTCCTGGGCAAGAAAAAATGCAAGCAGTTTTTGTAATGAAAACAATTTGTTCTAAGTAAATATTATGAGTGAAATATTTTTCTGCAATCATCTAGTGTTGAACTATTTCCCACAGGCTACTTTTACAGTTTTGCTGAGAAGCCCTAGAGTTATCCTGGCACTTGTGTGCTATTCACATGCATTATTTTCAGAAAGAGTACAAAGAGAGTTAATTTCAAGGCCAATGCCAGCTGATGAGTGCACAGTCTGGGTGCCAAGCAAATGGACATCCTAGACAGTTTAACTGTATTATCTTGACATTCACAGCCATGAGTACTCATTCATGTGACATTCAGTCTTGCAGGCCCAATGAGTTCCCCTGTGCTTTGTCCCATAGACTGTAAGTCACGTTCAATCTCAATAGAAAAAGTTGTGTAATAGCTTCAACCACATAAAAACAGCAAACAAAAAGCAGTTACTGTGTAGCACTCAAAAGGGGAATACAAAGAAGAACAAAACACAACAGTAAAAGATTTCCAGTTTCTGGTAACTCTCCATCTATTTTAAAGATGCCAAACCTGATGCAACACAAAAAGGACGCGAGACTCATGCAGCTGTTGTGCGACATTGTTTGGTCCTTTAGTAACAAGTACAAGAAAACCAGTTTAAAAGCATGGAGCTGGCTACTGACAGAATTTCACTGAACCCTTTGTTTCTGTAAGCCTGAGACACAGAAAGCAAATGCATGCAGGTAGGTTTTACATTTCTGACAACAGCTCCTCTATAATTTAGTGAGCAGAGTGCCAGTCTGGTAGTGCTGTTCAGTCACCTGAAAACCTTCCTGCAGTTTCAGCTGAAGCTCCAGAGCAATTACTTAGCAAGTGACCTTTTACTCAACCTCCCAATAACTGCCAGCATCATTCTTCTCTCTAGCGGCTGGCTAAAAACATTCCATCATTTCCACCTTACACAGTCTAAACAAACATGTTTATTTTGCCAAAACATTCCTTGCCTGTGTAAAGGGGTATGCCACTTTCCTCTAAATAAGACTGAAAACCTTTCCTGTTGTCTAAACCTAACCCAAATAACACATAAAGGGGGTTGTTTATCAAAGGTCGAATTTTAGAGAGTTATGTGAACTTTTTTTAGACTTTGAATGAACTCATAGCTCGAATGGTTTCTAATTTAAGAAAAAAAATTGAAAATCAGCGAGTTCGGGTTTAACTACTCAAAAACTTAAATTAATCGAGTTTTTGGTGAAAAAAAATCACTCAAATTGTTCAAGTTTTTGAATGAAATTTTTTTTAACATCATAATGGCTATAAACATCTTCAAATGGTTCAAGGGACATCTGCCATTGACACTTACAGGTTTTAGATGGTATATTTTCAGATTCTAACTATTTCAAGGGTCGGGTATAATAAATCACGAAAAATTTGAGTATTTTTTAAAAAACAAAACAAGAAGTTTCGTTTTTTTTAACCCGAAAAAACGATTTTTGGCTCAAAAAGAACCTCAAAAACAAGTTTTTTTGTGGAAAACAAAACTCAACCCTTAATAAATCTGCCCCCTGTCTTTCAGATGCTAGTACACTGGTTAGAAAACAGTAGATAGCCCAAACCCTGGTATTATTTGTTCACCAAGTCGGTTTTAAAGATGAATTTGTTTTCCCCCTCTCGTTTTTTCCCAGTAGCAGCTCAGTAAGCAAGATGGTGTTTTCTTTCACCCATCACTGGTGATAAGTTGTTTCAATGATAAGTAATGACTAGCCAGGTATAGGAGCTTTGCCACCAGCAGAGAATACGCCACATGTGCCATAACGTATGAACAGCCTGTTTGTCTAGAAACTTAGCTACCTGGATTATCTGAGATAGAGAAAATAGAGGCTATAAATTTGCCATATTCAAAGCTGCAGAGCACTGAAGAATTCAACTGCATATTTAATGACGCCTAGACATGCCAGTCTAGCAGCCAACAGAGAAACAGCTAATATAAAGTAAAAAAGGTTCTTTTTGATTTAACATTCCCTTTGATTTTATTTGCATTCCCTTTTATAAGTAACGGCTGCCAGGGCTTTTGGACAGGTAAACCTCATTCTGCAATGAAACAGTGCCCAGTGGGTCTATTTAGCAATATGTTTTGCATGAATTATTTATTTCACACATGGCAAAGCATGTATTGCTTTCTAAATCCATAATTGGCCAGGGTAACGCCCAATTTAAATAAGTGACTGGCGTCATTGTGCAACAGCTACCAGGTTTAATGCTTAGGTATTTGTTTTACTCATTCCCCGTGGTAACACAAAACAACTTGCTCTACATGAGTCTTGCCACTTAATCTGGACTTCTTCCGTGTTCCCTTTAGAAGCTCTTATTAATGAATTAGAAACTCAATGATTTTAGCTTTTCTTCTTAATCCTACAAGCCTGAAACACTTGCAATTCGATGCAAATCAAGCATGATCAGTCAAGTGGTACTACAAAACTTTCATCTTTATTACATACTGTGCTAGGGATACAGCTAAGGATTCTATTAAATGGTTAAAGTGCAAAGACACAAAGCAACTTAAAACCTGCTGCTTTATTTTCACTTTGTGGTTAGGAAATAGCTGAACTTTTTCAATGAAAATTGTATTGGGAACAGGTTGCCTTGAGGATAGTAGTGCCTGAACTAATTTTTGCGAACTGAACAGCAATGATGTTTATATTACAGTTAAAGGTTGTAAATTTTATGAAGAAAGTAAAACAAAACATCTTCAGTGACAAGTCTATTTTCTGACACATTTACTTCCTTAAGGGTAACTATAAATTTCTGCAGATGGCCAGCTTCACTCCAGATTTAGTAAAGAGGACTCCAGCATCAAAATTATACTATTCTAATGTATTGCCACAACCATCCTGTATGCTGAAAATACCTTGCATTAGATTTAATTTCTTTCTGCATTAAAGGGGAACTCAACCCAAACATTTATGCAAGACATGAAACAATGCACTAAAAGCCAGCTGTCATTTATTAGGACATGTTAAGCTTAACTCGTTTCATGCCAATAGGCTTATAAGTGCCCATTGGTACAAAACAAATTACCCTTTTACATGTCCTATTAAATAACCAATAATTTTTATAAATACTTTTACTACTGTTTTCATTGCTATTAGAATGGGGTTAATTTCTCAAGACTTTTTAAACTTTAATTCATTTTAGGAACAGAACTTTAACCCATTCACACTCATTTGGCAAAGAGAACAATTCTATACAGTAAAATGATGCTCTAAGCATAGTGTGTGCTTGCGCACTACTTATTCTCATGTGCTAGGACCTGTGCTAGGACCTTCAGTGAGAGTAGCTAGGTTCAAACGATGCAACGTTAAACTGTAACACGGCCCACAGAGGCTGTATTCCTAGCCAGCACGACAGACGGGTAAGCTAGATAATCAATTGCTTTACTTCACACATATGTGCAGAAGTGTGGGAAAACAGCAGAATGTTTACCCAATAACACACAGGCTTTCCTGGCACAGACTGCTGGGGACTGGCAAGCAGGTGCAAAAATAACATGGAAATAGAACAGTCATTTTATTTTTTTTGGAAGGTGCCATGCTTATGCAATGGAAAAGACATCAGCAATGCACTGCTTGCCTAAAAACAATAGATCTGTGATATACAACAGCTATATTGGTAGGTTAAACTAGAAAACCTATTATTCAGGATGCGGACATTTAATTTTCCACATAAGGGGGTCTCTCTTTAATGCAGAGAACCATGTTTTAGGATTACTAAAAATATTAAAAAAAAAAAAAAAACGTAGGGTTGTTTGCGCTAATGTGGATTTATGCTGGTTAAGTTACAAGTTATTGTGTTTTTACAGATAAGACAAAAATAAAGATTTATTTCAAAAAAGGGGAAATGCAGTTTTATGGATTACAGGTTTCTGGACAATAGATCCCATACTGGTACTTTATGTGGAGGCAGAATGATTGGGGGGTGTCACTGAACAGACATTTAGAAAAGCCCAAACAAGGCAGTTTATAGACCTATTTGCATTAATGCGCTATTTCTACTTCACATCTGCATATAGATTTAAGCTTCAGTTGCTGAGTCAAGACTGTGGACTACACTGAAGCAACAATGATTCACATTATCACACCAGGCTTGTGAAAAAAGTCCAAATATAACTTCACATTTGATAAGGTGCCATTTTATCTATTTTGCATTCCTGTTCCAATACATTTCAAAAAGTGATCCAGCATTGCCCTTACCAATGAAACTGTCTAAATTTAATGATCCAAAGGATGTTCTAATGTGAAGCTGCGATTTGTGCGGATTGTGCTTTTTGACAGCAAAAGTCTGAAAAAGTTGCAGGGGAAAAAGTGTGACTTTTTCAGGATTTAGTATGAGACAAAACTGCGACAATTCTCAACATGACAATACTCCAGCTAAAACCTGTCAAAACATGTAGAACTCTGTGGCAGATGTCCATTTTACAACTGGAGATCTTTCTTTGATTTATGGTTTTAGAGGTTTTCGGATATTTCCTTTACTTTTGACTTTTTTTTTTTTTTAACTTTACATTTTTTATTTGGATTTTTTAATAAATGTCATGATATTCATTATTTTAGAGAAAGTGAGTTTAGACGTGGTTTCAAAAACCTCTAAAACCACTAAAATCTGACCTTTTGAGAAATAGGCCTTCATGTATTAGCCACTTTATGAATTTTGCAAACATTTACAGTCATTTATAAACAAAAAGGCAAGATATTACATAGCACTGTGCAAAAGCAAAATCCCCGGATTAAACAGACCTGTAACAGCAAATATGATTACATTTACAGAACATATTTTTTTCCCCTATCATGTATATTTAAAAAAAAAAACAAAAAAAAAAAAAAACACATTTCTTTCAAGTAGAAGGCCAGGCTGCTATTGCAGCGTGCTTGTTATCAGCTCTGCTAACTTCAATGGAACTTTAAATAGTACACATTCAAGTACCCGAAAAACAAAATGAATTTAGTTCAACCTTGATTAAAAAAAAGGAAAAAACGGGTTTCTCCAGGAAAAGTAGAGGATTTTAGGTATTTATCAATAATTCTTACAGGTTAGGGAGTTCAAAGCTGTTGAGACCCACTCAAACCAATGGGCACATCAGTGTTTGAATGGAAATCTTTCTCCTGTTACTCAAGAGATCTCAGGACTTCTTAGAAATGTTAAAGTTGGCTTACTATTAAAGTCTATGGAAACCTTGTGTGATGTTTTACAATTTTCTTGGGCACTTGAGAAAATGATCAAGTCATAAATATTAAAAACATGAAGCAAGCTGTATTTGTACAAAAGGTGCAGAGCACAGTTATATTATGCTTTGCACAACCACACAACACATGTTACATTAATAACTAAAAGCACCATACATGTACAGTATTAAAAGCAGAGAAACTAGCTATTTAAAACTAAACCAGTTTGTATGTGTGTGTGTTTATTTAAATAGTGACATTCTGACATAAATAGTATAGAGTGGAACTAGTGTTCATGCACAAATATATATATATATATATATATATATATATATATATATATATATATATATATATATATATATATATATATATATATATATATATATATATATATATATATATATATATATATATATATATTGGTTCACAAAGAAAATGGGGAACTAATCAGAGAGATAATTTGATAAGTGAACGTAATCTGGAGTTATGGGGTTTATTAAATTCAAATAAACAGATCAAAAGCTGCGGAAAGCAATGCCAGAAGAGGTTGTGATGGCTTATTCTTTTAATGCTTTTAAGAGGGGCTTGGAGGATTTCTTGGACAAGCATAATATCATAGGCTATAGTGATACTAAAATCTACAATTAGTATAGATATTGGTGCATATATAGTTTATGGGAGTGTATGGAGGGGTCGGGTGTGATTGTGTGTATGGATGCTGGGTTTCATTTGGAGGGGTTGAACTTGATGGACTTTGGTCTTTTTTCAACCTGATTTAACTAGGTAACTATGTAAAGATGCAGGTGTATGGTGAACTGGCTCAGTATTCAAGCTCTGGTGTTCTGCAGACCGTTTCATTAGACAACAGCCAATTGAACATTAGTCAGAAAGCTGCAGAATAAGCAAAAGACGTTCTCTGCACTGCCCTTTCAGTTTGTCAAAAATGCATCAAATCCTCACTTGGGTACACTGCTATCCCAACATCCGGCAGCAAATTAAAGAATGAGGAGAGCACTTCTCAATAGCAAAAAACACTGTGGTTGGGTTTATTGTTTCTGGTCATTACATACCCTTTCTCAAGTGTCACTTGAGAAAGGGTATGTAATGACCCAAAACATGTTGTGTAGTAGCCCAAAATAAACACAACCACAGCGTTTTTTGCTATTGAGAAGTGCTCTCCATATTCTTTAATTAGTCAGGAAGCTGTTACAGTGTTCCATGAATTAGTTTGTTTCTTTTGCTTCCATCGCAGTTTTACTTTTCCCACAATTGTGCTGAGGAATATATTAAAAAAATTATGCTAAAAAAACAACAAAGTAGTACAAAGAGAGACCTGCTGTCATTTTGATCATTAACACTGGTATCTTTAAAAATGAACTAGATCTGCAGTATGGATATTTGCCAGATAACTGCAGCCAGCAACTTTGAAGCATATAGAAACATATCCAAAATCTCAGATTGTGCTGGAGCTGTTTTCCTGATTGTGGAGGAAATCTGGTTCCTTTCTCCCTGCGTATACCCACCTTTGCACTAAGATACAAATTGCATTTTCTTAAAAATAGCTCACTGGTGCATTCACTGGTGTCCATTCTGTGATCCAATTGTCATTGTATGAATGTTAGTTCTAGTTTTCAGCTGAATAAAGAAAGCAATTTTCTGCTGCACTGCCCCACTTCCTCGACCAGATGCCATATTTTACTGATCAAGCCACACTAACAATGAGCAGTACAGAAACAGTTCTCCTACCACAAGTGATTCCTTCTGTACTTGTGAATTGCTTCTCCACTGATCTAGCATCACCCAATCTGTATCACACAGTGACTTGCATGAACACTGCAACACCATATCATGGGGTACACATCTGTGTCTGTCTATGATGCAGAGGGCTGACATGTGAAGCATATGGCAGGTTTATATAATGAGTAGTCTAGATAGGGCTGACATGTGGCAAAGCTACAGAGGCCATTTATTGTTCCTAAAACCACTTATGCATTTGAAGTGCTAATAAATATCAGCAAAATTAAAGGGGAGTTTACATATACATTTTAATACTGTTTTAAAATGTAATTTGTTAATTTTCCCTGCTTTCCCTTTTCCACCAGGGAAAAGTTGTCAGAATGGGGAAGCATGGGTTAAATAAATGTACTTCTGGTAAGTACTTAAATCGAGGACATTTTTATCCACAAATATTATAGTAAGCCTTTCCTGAAGATATATTTTGACATTCGTGTCATTTCAGCAAGGTTCAGGATGAGATGTTTTTGCTTTGTTTTTCAAATTCAAACCGTTAGCAAGCAAGTTTGAACAAGAACAGAACCAACTTTTGGCTGAGCACATATTTTTGTTATAATAAACTCCATTGCAGTAATAAGCAATTGGGCATTATTACTATCTACAGTTTTGCTAGTACATTGTATTACAACTTGCTGCAAGCACTAGACAAATGTTGCTTTGCCTATCCCTTCCCCAACTGTCACTCATTGTATTACACAGGGTTATATGAGGGAAGGTGGGTGGAAGGAAGGAAAGGGAGAAAAGTAAAAGAGAGAAATTGACAGATAAACTCAGTGATGCTTTCTTTTGCATTGAAGCCAGTATGTATATTTCACTCAAACTTCGATAAGATTAATTGTGTTGCTATAAAGGAGATCCATCTTTGTATAAAAATATGTCCAAAATGTAAACTCACATAAAGGGTCATAATTTCCGCAAACATGTACACAAAGGGGGGTGGGATCACTGCAATTCTGGGTTCTTGGTCAGGCTACATTTTAAAATAATTCCATTAATTTAACTGATGGCTGGTTAAATAAGGAGGAGGTGAGCAGAAGCCTAGAAATTGGGATGGCAGTGGATGTTATCTACTTAGATTTTGTTAAAGCATTTGAACCGGTACAATACAGAACGTTAAGGATTAAATTGGAATAGTGCCCCGGAATATTATATTTATACTTGGCCTTAAATTCTTAAAGGAACCTAGAAGTTAGAGATGATTGCTCCGAGTACCATAATCAAATATGCCTGTCCTAAAAATGCAACACATTCACCCCTTCATAATCTATTTATTGAAATACATCAGCTGCATTGAAAATGTAACAGCCATGCCATTTTGCATTGGAATGTCTTATGTGTAGATCAGCTTTTCCCTGAGTGTGTTTTTCCAGCAGCTGCATGGGTACCATATGTATAATATAAATAATGAAAAACATCTCATCCAAAAGCCCTGCTGAGTGAGAAGTTCACTGCTTATTCATGGTGTGTTTAATGTGCAAATGATGAAGTCTATAAATAAAATGCTTAACAGGTTAAAGATCAAGATTAATACAAAGGAGCTTTAAATGAAATCAATACAGATCCACAGGGGACGTTTCTCGTTCATTGACACATTATGCATATTATATTCTGCACACAGGGATATCGGGTTAGCACTGCAGGGAGTGATTGTTCCATTAAGCCATTATTGAAGTCTAAACAGGAATGAATTATAGTGGCTAAAAAAATCAATTAATGCTGCTTAACCATTAACTATTTTATTGTTTGAACTTGTAAATCTGGATTACTTAGGAAAGGTCTAAACAAATCAAAGGATTGTCAATGATTGCTTCCTAAAATAAAGCACACGAGGATCTGCTCCTTTACCTGGACTAAAGATTGGATCATATGTAGGAACCCTATGTAGAAACTGTAACATTCAGTCAATAGAGAACTGAACTTCTGGCCAATTTTTTTTCATCTATCTACACATGGACCAATGATCTGGCACCTTGGTCAAGTAAAATGGGCCCATGTATGCTCAATTAAAGTACCAGCGTGACAAACAATTTACCAAAAAC
Source organism: Xenopus laevis (assembly GCF_017654675.1). Lineage (NCBI taxonomy): Eukaryota > Metazoa > Chordata > Amphibia > Anura > Pipidae > Xenopus > Xenopus laevis. The sequence goes on from NC_054385.1 coordinate 81,595,167, forward strand.
CACAGGTGATGATTTTGAAGTATGTACCTCAAACTCTTTCGAAGCTCCTGTGACCTTTACCTCTTGGTAGCTTTCTTTGTATGTTTTTGTGTATATTTAATGTATACACCCATTTATTATATATAATATTATAACCACTAATTAAGCATCATATGTTTTACAGCTGAATTTTTTTGGCTGTATGTTCCCTTTAAATGGATAAAGAAACAAGTAGAACATTTCTTATAAACAGTAATAGCACTATTTCTTGTAAATGTCATAAATGCTCATCAGTTGGCACTCTTAATATGCGGTGTTAAGTGTATTGAGGCACAGAGTCAAGGGTTCAGTGAGTGACAGACAAGGAGGAAGTTATGACTGATGGGATTCCAGTATACGCAGCTCAAAATGTATTTGTACAGTGTGGAATGAAGGTACAAGGAATCCAGCCAGTCTAGTTTGCTGTAATATATTGTGTTTTCAAGATTTGCAATATGCTACACGGAGAAGGATATTCACATGTAACAATAACACTGCAGTGAAGTGAAGAGGGGATCCTTTACTTCCTCATCTGCTGAGACCCCTTGCACTTGAACGACCAACTAGATAGTCTATTGAAACTCACTCTCAAGGTACTGTACATGCCAAAGTGGGTCGGCAACATTGTCAAAATATACCAAACTACCCAACCAAATTTGGTCATGTAAGTCCATATTCATTTGTAGCCAAGTGCAGACACAAGCCTTCTCCTGTGGCTTGTTAGGAGAGGGCAGTGATTAAATATTCCAAGCAAAGAGTAACTTGGTAATAAAATAAGCATGGGAATCAAACCAGGGGCAAAGAAGCATTGCTGAAATATCTGTGCATAGTGAGCCATTCTACATAGTGGTACTGCAGATGCAGCAAGGGGCTGATTATTGCAGTGTGTTACAACTCAAAGTAAGCGGTGTGCCTTAGCAATAAAAATAAAATGTATTTCATGCACTGTGAATGCCTTATATTTCTAATCGTATGTTCATTTAGGCCATTGTTTACAGAGCAATTGACTTGTACTTTCCCAGTATCCATGAGGAAGAATGATCATATGCTAATATCCTCAAGCTTTCTTTTTTCCCCCTTCACATTGTGTGGCTTCTGTTTCTAAGTAAACTGAAGCAGGGAGATTTTGCATGTCATGCAGAAATTTCTCATGCAACATTCAAGTCTGTTGGTCCCATGCACCCACACTGCAAAATGTAGTCTTGTGAAAATCCCAACTTTCCACTCTAATGCTCCTAATGTCCATTTGACTGCATGTCTAATGTACACATATATTGTTCCTGCTCGGGTAATGGTCGAAGACTTCTTAAAACCTGCCTCAAAACCTGTAATTTTAGCAACGATTAAGATTAATCTTACAGCTTTGTACGTGAGGGAAACCTCTCTGAAGGTTTTCAATTTTGTTGATCATGTGTAGGCCCCAGTTGCCAGAATATTTGGCCCTTATGTGACACAAAAGGTTGCTTAAAAGTCAAAAAAATAAGTTAAATGTTCATATACTGGTCAAGTCACACCAACAGATACCAGAAAGCATTGTTGGTTTTCCTTCATTTTCACACACGTGAAAACCTAGAGGTTTGTTTGCCATAGGATGCAGCCCAAATCCTGTACATGATCACAAAGAATTGCTGTTCAGCTGCTGTATTACGGGATTCTCCTTCCTTATCTTATGGCTTGTGTAATGTCTGGTTTGCCAGTCATTAGTTTATCACAATTAGTTTTCCATTGTTTTCTGCAAAGATTGATTGATTCCTAGTGTCCTAATCTTTTGCAAAGACTGGACGCCTTATTTATTAATGTGGCTGTGCTTTTTTTTTTGTTTTTTGTTCCTGTAGTATATAAGACTTATTTGTGGCAGAACTGGCAATGGTTATCTACCACAAGCTATAGAAAGAAAATATCTAAGATTTATATGAAGAATTGCAGTGGTTAATAGGAGGCAGATGAAATAGTGAGAAAACTGATAAGTTTTATTTCTATAAATATTTTCAAAAAGCCCCTTGGGTTGATGCAGAGATTTAAGCTCCCCATAGACGCGCGATTCTTCTTGCCGAACGACCGATTTTAGGGAAGTGCAATCTATCTATGTTTGCAGACTGCAGAGCCAAGCAGGCAGCTCCCCTTTGTTTTCCTGGCAAATTGGTCTTTTTAGTTGATGGTCAATTCGTACGATCGTACCGAGAAAATCGTGGTCTCACGATGCGGATCGGATCTTTTAAAAATCTCAACATCTATGGCCAGCTTTAGATAAAATGTTGCCGAGATGTAAGCTGTCCTTAGTATGCCCTCGGAAAACGACTCTGTTTAAGCACTTTAAAGATAACGCCTGCTGTTAAAACAAGCATGGTATCCACCAGTCAGTGCACACACAGGGCAGATTTCAGCATACAAATGCCCAGGTAGCATTCAGTGCTTGTCATTGTACACTTACGCTGGCAGAGAAAACAACTCATGTGATACTGAAAATTAAAGCAAAGACCTGATTGGCTTCTATGGGTGCACAATTAAACACATATGATTGAAAATCATCCACACGGAGACCAAGAAAAAAGTGGACCGGATCCCCACTTACTGCGGGTTCAGCATATAAGCTTCAATTAGCTTATTTTTACATGCAGCGCCACACATTAAAGCACACACAAGCATACCATACATTTGAATAAAAGCAGCCGCCTGTGGGTTCAGCAGCTATATGCAAACAAAGGTTATGTGTCAAATCTTCATATTTCTTTTTTTTCCTGTCAATTACATTGCTATCCAAAGACAAGTAATCTTACATATCACCATAATGAGCACGTTATTTTCTATGCCTCCTGGCCACAAGCTGCTACAACCAGACAAGCCAGTACTTAACCTCAAGTGCCACTAAACAGTAACATTTAAAGGGTTGTTGACCTGGATAACAGGTCCCATACCTGTATTTTAAGTGTAACGTTTTATTTTTAAAGCAGCTCTGGGAGGCGGGGGCACTCTGTAAACTGTTCTAAATTGATACATTTCTTACCTTTGTCGCTGCTGAGCAGAATCTCTGGGGTCATTAAAGGGGATGTTCACCTTCCAAACACTTGTTTCAGTTCAGTTGTTTTCAGATTCTTCCACAGAAAAAAACACTTTTTTCAATTACTTTCCATTATTTATTTTTTATTGTTTTTTCAAAATCTAAGTCTAAGTTTAGTGTTTGAGTCTGGCAACTCAGTAATTCAAGCGCAAACTCTAAACGATTACAATTTTGCAACATTTAGTCAATACATTTCTTAGCAGCATCTCTGGAGTATTAGCAACTATTGTATCAATCCTAACAGCTGCCTTTAATGAAACGCAGGGATTATGCTCAGCAGGGCCAAAGATAAGAATTGTATCAACTAAATGTATCAATTTAGAGGGTCAGTGACCCCTCTTCCCAGAGCAGCTTCAGAAGGTGAAAAATTACACTTTACACTTCACACTTCAATATTAGAAAACTGTGACACATAGAAAATAGAAGGTAATTGGAAAAAGTTGTTATTTCTGGTGATCTGTCTGAAAACAACTATTTTGAAGGTGAACCCCTTTAAAGGCAGCTGTTAAAATTGATACAATAGTTGCTAATACTCCAAAGGTGATGATGAAAATGTATCAATTACATATCGCAAACCTGTAACAGTTTAGAGTCTGCGCCTGAATTACTGAGCTGCCATGCTGAAACACCAGAGACAGGGACATTAAAATTTAAACTTAGATTTTGGTAAAACTGTAAAAAATAAAAGATGGAAGTAATTGACAAAAGTATTTATTTCCAGTGAACAACCTTAAAACAAGTGCTTGAAAGGTGTAAACCCACACAAGTGCTTGAAAGGTGTAAACCCACACAAATATGCCTAACTTACTACTGGTAAATCAATCAAAATAACAGACTCATTGAAAAGACTAGGCAGCTTATTTATACTATGTGCATATGCTAAAACACATGTAAATCTGCATGTTTTTACCCACAGTGCAACTCTCCCTAAATAGCTTGCATTGAAACTTGAGCTCTGTTTACCACCGTGGACACTAATTTGCATTCAACCAGGTAAATCACGTGCAAGTTTCACAGTTCTCAAAATACCATTAGCATGTGAAGGTGCAACACAAAATGAGAGCTGTGTAAGTGAAGCTTGCTAAATGCAGGTGTCCAATTTAAGGTTCCCTTGCAGCCATGCACACTGGACTAGTTATTTATTTATACACAGAGATACTCTGTTTTCTGAATAAGGTGGTACCAATGTGGCTGGGACAGTGCCTGAATTGTTTCTAATTTCTAGATAATGAAATATCCTTTCTATGGATTTATCCAGGGTACACAGTATAATTAAATGATTGCTATGACATGACACGGCACAGTACACAATTAGTCAAGCATAAGTCTTCCCTATAGAGTTTGAGGTTGCACAAGTCATAGGGTATGCACACACATACCTTATTTGCAGTTTTCATTACTGTGAAAATGATTGGGTTATAGGTACACAATTAACAAATATACACTTAAATCGCAAATCTTTAACACAAAACACAGGGTTCTCCCATTTACAGCCATATTTACTTGTGACATGTATTTTTAACCATATGGGCTAGGACTCAGTTTGCCTCCTGCCAATTTGGTGGTACCACTCTATATTCCCTGGCACCATCATCAGCCTACTGCTCTCCTGGGAGTTCTAGACAGCCCCAATTACATGTAAAAAGATATGCTATATATTAAAAAACATTGTCAATAATAAAAATGTGACCACACCAAACAGCGAATAATACATAATGAATTAGCCAAGGCACTTTTATATTTCCAGGAACATGAGTTAATGGAATTCCATATTCAGAAGGATCACTATTATGTATACTGACAAATAAATTGATTTAATAATGTAGGACTGCTAGCCCCATGACAACTGCACATGAATGACATGATCATATTATAGACACTGGGGACATATTACTCCATCACTGTTGCAGCGAAAGTGCTGGTTGGCAATGTTTATTTGCATTCCATAATTTTTACATCTATGTCTGTATCAGTTGTCATCTGAAAGCAACAAATATTTATTCAAAACTGAAGAAAATGACTAAACTTAAGTAATGTTTTTTTGACCTTGGCATTTGTGTACAACACAAACCACTTCACACCATCAGTGTTACAAATATTATTATTAGATGTGGTGTACTCTGGGTCACTGAGCTGCAAGCTGTCAGAGGCTGGGTCTTTGGACTACTATATTGGGTTGTTTCCTTTTGCATTGCTTGTTCATAACATTATTTCTTTATATTCCTCACTACTATAGAAAAATTTTAGTATTTTTGAAATAGAACATTCTTCTTTAAACATAATGATAAAGAATATAGTTGATACAAAACTTCGACCCCAAACCTAAAACTTCATTCATATGTAAATGTGCAAAACGCTGGGTTTTACAGAGAACTTTACACTCATCCAAATAAACGGATACATCACCAGGGTAACCGTAATGACAAAAAAGGTTATGTGCAGAGCACTCAAGGAGAAGAGATCTTACCATTCAAGCCATTGGGAATACTTCTGTGGTGAGGGGGGATGGACAGATCATCAGTTGATTTCCGGATTGTCCCAGCTTTGTTCTCGGTCGGTTTAATGTGGTGTTGGTGGTGGTGGTGGTGGTCGGGGCTACCTGCGCTGCCAGTGCTGGAAGTGCTGCTGCCATCCCCCACATCTCTAGGGCCAGAACCTCCATTCAAATTTGTCAAGCTGTTCTGGCTATCGATAGAGCTTCTGGAGCCAGCACCATTCCTCTCCTCATCTAACATGAGGATGATCTCCTTCAGCTCCAGGTTGTCCCTTACTAAGGACTCCTGCTTTGCCTCCAGCTCCTTCAGCTTCTGCTGGTAAACCCCAACCTCCTTCCACATTGCAGTGGATGAGTGCCTACCAAATCTCTGCCATTCCCTGGACAGTTTCTTGCCCTTCTGTCTGTCATCATCCAAGAAACAGCAGAGTTCCCTTAGCTCCTGGCTGTCATCCTGAAGTTTCTGGTTGACATCCTTTAGCCCCCTGATCTCATGGAGATGGAGCTGAAGCCTCCTGTTGACATCCTTCATCATATTCCCATGCTCAACCATCAGGCTCATCTTCTCATTCTCCACTTTCCTCAGCCTCTTGATCAGCTCCTCTTTGCTCCAGCGCAGCAGCTCCTCGTCCGAGATGGTGCCGATGTCTTCTGCTCCAGGACAATGTGTGGCCATTGCAATTGAGCCGACACTCAGGAGTTAAAGCAGAAATAGGACTATCCTCCGCTAGAGTCTAACTAACCAGCCATGTCTCTTCTTACAATGGATTTACAATCAAGCAGAGTCCTGGCTGCAAAGCTTCATTCATTGCTGACATATCCCAGGGTCCTAGGAACTTGCAGGACAGACACAACAGTGAGCGGAGTAACAACGCCGGGGGGAACAGGGACTGGCAGGGGCTCATGTGTAGCCGGTGCCTCTTGTCCACACGCCGAGAAGGTGCCTCGTTCCCTCAGTGGTGATGTCCAGCCGGCTGATAATCCTCCAACTCGATCCCACCGCTCTGCTGCCTCCTCTCAACTAAACATTCAGACTCCCCCTTCCCTCTGTCTGTGCCGGAGATTTTTTTTTTTACCTCTTCTTTTAAACAAGCTTTATTGGCACTCACAGCGCGCAGGCGTGTCCCGAAGAGTGAGCAGTATTCACTGAGATGTAACTAGGTCAACGTTCAGCTCTGGTTAAAAAATAACAAATCCACTGACTGTAGAGATTGAGAAGCGGCCGGGGAAGGAGTGTGTGACACGGGGCTAAGGGCTTGCAGCTCACACATCTAATCACTCCACACCAGCCTTCTAACCCTCACACTGTGAGCCAGTGTCAGCCTGAACTTTTCTATTAGCCGATTTATGAAGCCGCTACATTGTACTGTTATGGGGTGTAGCAAGAAGACAGGTGTTTAAAAAAGGATTTCCTGCCTACTCTGTATGTCAGGTGTTTTGTCTGCAGCGGCAGTTCTACAGCACAGGCACTGAATTATCCACTTTTCAGTTTACACGGCAGCAGTGTATATTGTTGTGCTTTACTACAGTCATTAGTTGTGCGCATTGCTGCAGTGTTTGCTTCCTTGCTCCTGTGCATTACTGCTCAGTTATGTGGTGTTTAGTTGTGCAGTACTGGCAGTTTACTGCTCAGTTGTGTAGTGTTTAGTTGTACATTACTGCTCAGTTGTGTAGTGTTTAGTTGTGCATTACTGCTCAGTAGTGTAGTGTTTAGTTGTGCATTACTGCTCAGTTGTGTAGTGTTTAGTTGTACATTACTGCTCAGTTGTGTAGTGTTTAGTTGTGCATCACTGCTCAGTAGTGTAGTGTTTAGTTGTACAATACTGCTCAGTTGTGTAGTGTTTAGTTGTGCATTACTGCTCAGTTGTGTAGTGTTTAGTTGTGCATTACTGCTCAGTAGTGTAGTGTTTAGTTGTGCAGTACTGCTCAGTTGTGTAGTGTTTAGTTGTGCATTACTGCTCAGTTGTGTAGTGTTTAGTTGTGCATTACTGCTCAGTAGTGTAGTGTTTAGTTGTACATTACTGCTCAGTAGTGTAGTGTTTAGTTGTACAATACTGCTCAGTTGTGTAGTGTTTAGTTGTACAATACTGCTCAGTTGTGTAGTGTTTAGTTGTACATTACTGCTCAGTTGTGTAGTGTTTAGTTGTGCATTACTGCTCAGTTGTGTAGTGTTTAGTTGTGCATTACTGCTCAGTTGTGTAGTGTTTAGTTGTGCATTACTGCTCAGTAGTGTAGTGTTTAGTTGTACATTACTGCTCAGTAGTGTAGTGTTTAGTTGTACAATACTGCTCAGTTGTGTAGTGTTTAGTTGTACATTACTGCTCAGTTGTGTAGTGTTTAGTTGTGCATTACTGCTCAGTTGTGTAGTGTTTAGTTGTGCATTACTGCTCAGTTGTGTACTGATAGTTGTGCATTACTGCTCAGTTGTGTAGTGTTTAGTTGTGCATTACTGCTCAGTTGTGTAGTGTTTAGTTGTGCATTACTGCAATACTTAATTGTGCATTGCTGCACTGTTTTATTATACATTACTACAGTGGTTAGTTGTGCATTGCTGCAGTGTTTGCTTCCTTGCTTTTGTGCGATGCTGCTCAGTTGTGTAGTATTTCGTTTTTCATTACTGCTCAGATGTGCGTTACTGTAGAGCTTTTTTGTGTAGTCTACAGTTGTGCATTACTGCTCAATTGTGCGTTGCTTTAGAGCTCATTTGTGTAGTCTACAGTTGTGCATTACTGCAGTACTTAATTGTGCATTACTGCAGTACATAATTGTGCATTGCTGCATTGTTCATTATACATTACTACAGTGCTTTGTTATGCATTGCTGTAGTGATTTGTCATGCATTGTGCATTTCTGCAATGTGTAGCTGTTAATTGTAAAGTTATGCATTGATCCTGTGCATTGCTGCAGTGATATGTTGGGCATTGCTGCAGTGTTTAATATTTTGCTGGCATTACAATTTGTTTTGGAAGCTTTAGCAATGTTTGTAATGATCTGTATCTTAAAGGAGATTTTCACCTTCCAAACTATTTTTTTATGTTCTGTTCGCCAGAAATAAAGACTTTTTCCAACTGCTTTCCATTTTTTTGTTTTCATACCATAATTGAAGTTTAAAGTATAATGTTCCTGTCTCTAGTGTTTCATTCTGGCGGCCCAATAACTGAGGCACAGATTCTGAACTCTTACAATTTGCTACATTAGTCAATACATTTCTCAGCCGCATCTGTGGGATACTATTGTAAGTGTAGGTGTCCGAGCGCTGGCAGGGCAATTTTTGTAAAAAAAAGAAACTACTATTACCCCAACTGGAGTGCGGGCTCTATTAGCACTATTATTAGCCCACACCTTTGGTGGGGGAATATATTTTAGGGCCACATGTGCCCTTTAATGAAACTTGATGTACTGTTCCTTGGAGCAATTCATACTATCTTAGATTAGCGGTGAAAAGGAACCACGTATACAATTGATCATACCTATGAGTCTGTGCATAGACGCCTTTGGCTGTATGTGTGTTTTTTTAGTGGTTGCAGTCTTTCTGACTTCAAACAAATAAAAACAGATATGAGTGCGAACAGTTCACTCCTACAGTGGCACGGGGGGGGGGGGTTCCACTTGCAGCTTTGCTACTGAGTTGCAGTGTACCACAACTTTGGTGTGACAGTGAAAATACAGTAAATCTCGTTGTTTGCATACATGAAACAATTTCAGTGAATGTGAGTCCTCTGGGAGCACTAACATCTGATTTTGAACAACTACAATCACATATAAAACACAGATGTACAGGAGGCCTAAGGCATTGCTGGGAATCTACACCTGTGTTCTATTTCCGGTTCAGTTCTTACTTTTTACTTTCATACACCCCCCATTTCTGTTCTGCAGCATAGTATATTTTTCCTGATGTCCTACTAAGAAGAAAGGAGGCTCTAAAAGAATTGTTCAAGGGCCCCATGTACAAAAACTGAGCATAAAAGGCCACAGGCAGTTGTAAAGTCCAGCACCTCTTTTCCTGGAACAAGCTCAATATTCTTACAGTTTGGTTTCCAAAGCTGCAATCCTCTTTAGAAAAGGGAAAAAAAGAACTATAAATGGCTTTAGTTGAAGTGTCCCACTGTCCTTGTAATTCTTCCTCTGCCTTTGGTAAAAATCATTATAGTACCACTTTCTAGAACACTTACAGTATGTTCTTTTCTTTATATTCCTTTGAAAAGAAAAAATACCAATACTTCTTGGTTTTGTGATAATTCACTCACTCACTTTACAAAAAAAAAATATAAACTACTGTCATTTATGTTTAATGCCATTTAGCAATTGCCGCTGAAATGGAAAGAGCAGAGAAGAGTAAGCAATCATGCAGAAAAGTTCTGAACATATCCATCATTTTTTCTATTGCAGACTTTGACACTTTCTATAGCTAGATAAGCAGGGCTGTTAAGGGTAGTGGCACATGGGAAGATTTGTTGGCTGTTATTTTTTATGCTCACCTGCTGGCTAAAAATCTTCAGAAAATGCCTCTCCATTGCCAATAATTGAAATCGTTAGCGGTATGCCCAACTTATTGCTGAATCGCCTGAAGTTGCCTCCGGAGGAAACTTTGGGCGATTTAGTGATATGTTGGGCATACTGCCAGCGATTTCAGTTGTTGGCAATGGAGAGGCATTTTCGGGACATTTGTCGCCCGAAGCCGAGCAGAAAAAAATGCGAGCTGTGTTCCGCTACCCTAAAGGAGAACTAGAACTCCAGAATCAACAGTTTATATCATATTAAGTGGCCTATTAAAGAATCGTACCAAACGGAAATATCTTTATCAGGAAATATTGCCCTTTTTATATCTTTTACCCTGAGCCACTATTTAAATATATTCTCTGTGCTGCCTCAGATATCACCTGACCAGAAATACTACAGCTCTAACTGTAATGGAAAGAAGTGTGAAAGTAAAAGACAAATCTTTGTTCAGTAATTGGCTCATGTGACCTAACATGTATGTGTGCCCTTGGCTTGTTTGTGTCCCCTGTGAATTGTATGGTCCCAGGTGGTGGCCCTTATTCTATTTAGGATTATCCACTGGCACATACTACTATAGTTGTAGATGTACATTATGTTTATATACATTCTACATAAACATACAAAGCTTTGAATTTTCATCAGCAAGCATAACTCACAGACTCATATTCAATTCATAAGCGCATCAATTTGTTCCCTCTTATTTCTTAGAGGTAGAGTACAAATAATATGTACCAATATTCTTATAGGCCTCTTGCACATGTTTTTGAAACTAGCTTGAGCAAGCAATGAGTATACTTGCATGCAATATTTCCAGTTTGTGGCACAATATATTGTTTGCTGGTATCTTAACGTGTGTTTATATGCATGAGTGGAAAGCATAGAGGGAACATAGCTGTTTGCATTGGTCTGTGAGTCTGACCAAGAACTGATGTTCTGTCTGCTGTACCTACAACTGACAATTGCTATGGATTTACGGCTGACAAATTTCCATAACAGCTGGAATTTTTTCTTCTGTTAGTTATTGCCTAATTTTTTATCAGCCAAAAAGGTGATATTTTATATGTATACTGTAATAAATGGTGTACTGGTAGCTTTGCCAAACATGTTCATAAATGTTAAAAGGGACAGTTTGTACATTAACTAAAGAAAATAATGTAGTAGTGTTTCCCTGTTTTGTTTTCAGAACTTAAATATACATTTCTAGCTCACAACATACATACACAATCCTATATTTGTAACCAATGCTCACCAAGGATGTTCTGCCATCTAGTGGTGAAAGTGCAAATTACATACTTCTAGTTCAAATAGGTAAATGTATGTGTATTTTTATTGTAACAGAACAATTATTTGATATGGGGTTTAGCACCAATCCTGCTATGTGTCCAATAGTCCAATAGTCCAACTTTATGCATGCCTTACAGTATGCTCTGAAGGTTTCCCATGATGTTCTATTGCACACATAATGAGTGCGTTAAATTTTTCAGTGAAAATCTTTGCTATTACATTAGAAAAGTACATATTGAAGTATTAAAGTTCAGGTTACTTATATGGCAGAAACACTCTGGGCAAAAAGGGTTTATAACTCATATGAAACCTATGTAGATGTCATCTCATCTGAGAATAACATATGTTGACTACATGATTGTGAGCAATTTTTAAATAAACTGTACCCCAGCCTATAGAAAGATTATTTATAAATGGGGATGGACCGGAAGAAAACTGAAGTGATTCCAATATTTAAAAAGTGATTACTACCTCAACCTGGCAGTTAAAGGCCTGTATGTTTGACTTTTGAAGTGGACTTTCTTTTTATGTAATAAGAAGGAACTTGGACATTGGGGTTGCATGCAGTTAGATTTAGTCTATGTTCGCTTTACCAAAGCTTTTTTCAGTGCTTCATAAATGTAACGTGTAAGGTATGGCCAAATAAAAATAATTCAGTGGATTACCCAGCCAGTATACTCAGAGGACTGTTCATCTTCAGGTCATTGGTTGTAAAGTACTGAACACAGCACAAACCATGCAGAAGATGAGTCACAGTCACTTTTTGGAATGTTCTTTCCATCTGAGGCGACAGAGAAAGAAAGAGAAGGGGAGAGGGAGGGAGGGAGGGAGGGAGAAAGAAAAAAAGGGTTAGCTGGCACTTTGGGGGAAAGAGAAGCTATAAAATAGCATGATTTGTTCAGTGTAGGATTTTATAGCTGTCTAGAAAATCTCTTTCTTTGTGCCTGGTATAGTTTCTTGGCATAGAGCTTTTGAAAAATCAAAAATAACTGTATTAGGTGTAAAATCTTTACTGCCAGTGAAAATGTTATAATAGCCTTATAAAAGCAATGTCATTTATTAGCTTAGATGGGGAAAAAACAATAAAAACTATTTACAAGTGATCTGTTTAATAGCTAAATGTTAAATGTACTGTTAAATGGAATCACACAGAATGCTGGGATGCTAATATATATATATATATATATATATATATATATATATATATATATATAAACACACGTGTGTGCGATTGTGCAGCATAAATGTCACAAAATACATATTAGTAAACATACAGAAGTAAAAGACTTTCTAAATATAACCCAATTTAAAATGAAGAAATGGAATGTAACAGTAAGACATTTTAATGATTTATGCCTGAAATAGTTTGAGAAGTTGAGGATGCAGACATCTCACCCTTAGCAGTACTGGATGAGAAATATTTAATGATTTCTATTGCACAAGGGTTATATAACATTGCTTGAGTTCTTCAGCACCTGAGAGATATCAATTACCATTAACAAGAAAGCCCCTAGGCCCTCAAGTTTCAGAATAGTTTTCCCCTGCACATCCTCTAGAACAAAATGTCTATGTACTGATAGTGAAGAGGGTGAACACATAAAAAGACAAAGAAAATTATTGCCACATTGTTGTAAACAATATGACGCTGGTTAATTAGTCCCTTAGCTGCAGAATAAGTTACAGCCAATTCTGGAGCATGTAAATAAATGAATATGTCCTATAATTCTCATCTTAGGCTTCTATGTGTTTGCACTCCTGTGATTCATGATGCATATTTATGTAGTCAATCTGTAAGCAAACATGCAAGAGGAACAATGTTGCTCCATTAAAAAACCAACATTTTCTTCCTATTCCTAGGCCACGTCTGCATATCTGACCACTGCTTCCTCTAACCAAACTCCTCTATGCTGCCGATTCCTTCTCGGCCCCACATGTGCACGTATGTTTTCCCGGTGCTGAAAGAGATGAGGGTTTTTTTCCTGGTGTCCCACCGACCCAGTCCGACCCTAAGGCCTTCATAGCACAGATATCTTATTGCACAGTAGGAGTTACTAGTTTGCATTGTTTTCTATGGGGCAACATTTTTGTATACTCTAATTTCTTGCCAGATACAACCTGCACCTTGTGACACTGTGTAACTAAATTCTTCACTCCTCAAATGTAGGTTTCATTTTATAACTCCACCAACTTTTTCCTTCACTTCGACATAATACACTTATTTCCCCAATCTCTTTACGTGTTGCAGTCATATATTTTCCCCCTGGTCCCAGTTCTAGTTTCCAGGATCCCTTTGCTGCTTGGCTTCTACACTTTCTCTCCTGTGTGCTTCTCCAGCTACAGTACCTCGAAACGCCTCTCACTAACAACTTCATGTGGCCTTTCTCAGTGGATTTACTCATCTACTTAGTGAGGCCCATGCTATTGATCTTATATTCTGAGACTTCTCACCCCCTTTCATCATTCTTTAAGAACAAACTTAACCACATTAGACTGAGCATACTATTTAATGACAATCTTAATTTAAATTACAATTTATATTATAATTTTGCATTCCTGCAACAATAGATCAAGTTATCAAATGTCTGGTCTGCTCCAACCCCACCACCTGCTCCCTTGACCCCATACCTTCTGACCTCATTTAATTCACCTAATTTCTGATTATGACACTCTGCCCTGTACTTACCCACCTATTGAACCTTTCACTTTCTGCTTGTACTTTTCTGTCTTCATATAAACAAGCACTTAATCGGTCCCATCCTCACTAAAATTTTCCCTTGGTCACAGCTATCCCACCAACTATTGTCCAGTTTCCCTACTTCAGGATCTGCATCCAAATTGTTGGAAAGGGTTTTATACAACTGCCTGGTTCAATATCTCATTCACAACTCCATTTTCATTCTTTTAGCCTTTTACACATGTGACCACCCATTCCTCATAGACATTTTCTACTGAGCTGGCATTTGTGACACTGCTTTTTCTTGGTTTAAGTCTTATCTTCATGGTAGTTCTTTTAAGTAACTGTCTATAACTTTACTTCCACTGAAATTCCCTCTCTCTTTTGGAGTTCCTCTAAAGCTCTGTCTAACCTTCTGCTGTTCTCACTCTATACTACTTTTCTACTTCAAAACCACAGACCGCTGTCAAGGCGCTGATCAAGAATATCAGGAATCCGGCACAATTAACATCAAGATTCGGCTTTATTCACACATAGAAGGAAAACATTGGAGGATGTACAATTGTAACGCGTTTCATGCCCCATAGCTGGGCACTTCATCAGAGTGATTGTGTGCACTTGTGTAAAGGATTAAATAGCCAATTCTGTGCATATATTTAAAATAGTATAAAGGCAAAGTGATACCTCAGTGCAATTTAAAATTCATGTAATAAAAATACTGTAATTTTTTTGTGGTAAAATACTGTATATGTGTATATAAAAGTATGCATAATTATGCCATATACTATGATTTAGGGGCAAAAAGAAAGCACTGTGACCACTATGGTATACGCATGAATAATATGTTTCTAAATAGACAAAACATGCTCATTTTGCTAATTATGCAATAATATACTCATTCTTTGTTCCCTCAAAAAAAACAACAATTTAATACTTACAGGAAGCCTTGGTCTCAAACAGGCAAATAATTTCACTAACCCACTAAATAACTAACAGTTGTTACACTGGCATTTGTTTTACTTTAAGAATATCTACAGCTGTTTTTCACCTTTATGTTTTCCTGACTTTAATATAAATTATAAAATATAATTTAGTTGTGCAAGAACAGCAGACAGCTCAGCAGCTAACCAAACTGGAGTCCTAAACGGAAATTACCACTACCTCTGGAAATTATAAAATAAAAATATTTTTGTTCACCATAAACCCAACATTTTAGCCTGCAGCTTTCTTCTTTATTTTCTCCAGGGTGTTGTGCTAGGCATGGTGCAGAGCTGACTGCCTGCGGCTGAACTCAGATAAACAGGATCCTGACTGCACAGTCCTACATATTATATTTAGGATTAAATAAAATGTTTATTTTTCAGCTTATCATATCATACAAAGTCACATATTACCAAAAAAATTAATTAAAGTAAAACCTAGGTGGCAGAAACACCCAAGAATACAGTGGGGCAGTAGTGAGCAAATCAGATACCAACGCTGAATCTAAAAAGCACATCAAGGTAAAAATGCAGCATAAAAGTAACACCATGGAGCAAATTCACTAACCTCCGTAAATTCGCCAGCGACGGCTTTGCTCACATTGCAACACTTCGCCATGCGTAGATTCGCCAGGATAACAGGAGTTCACTAAAATCCGAAGTTGCGTCCAGGGCGCCGAAGTTATGCTAGCATTACTGCGCCAAGCAAAACGACGTTATGATAGCGTTAGCTAATTTGCAAACGGCTAGTTGAATTGAAGTATAAGTTGCAGCAAATACATTATACTACACAAGCCCAGGGAAACCTTAATAAAATGAAATAGAGTTGTTATAATGCCTTACACATGTGCCCAGTGTATAGTTTATGTGCTATATGTGCCAGTATGGGGAAGCCTGGATACCCAAACAATTTATGGACTTTTGCAGCCTATCACCCTGAAAAAACTAAAAGCCGCCAGCGTTTTTTGGGTCTTAGAAAATTTTTCAACAAAAAATTGAAGAAGCCCTATACATTTCATTGCACTACGTCTGGTCTGAGCTGGCGAACATTCAGGTAATGTTCAGTAAAATGTGCATCTTAGTGAATTTGCAAAGTAATGCTCTTTCGCCAGATCGAAACTTTGCCTGGCGTAAGAATGCGAAGTAGCGCTAGAGTCTATAGGGCAAATTCACTAAAGCGCGAAGCGACTAACGCTAGTGCAGATTCGCCAGCGTGACGTAATTTCGTTACTTTGCCGATTTATTAACGGGCGCTGCCGTAAATTCGATAGCGAAGTGGACCTACTCTATCGCTACTTCGCACCCTTACGCCAGGTGAAGTTGCGCTATGGCGACGGGACGTAACTACGCTAATTCACTAATTTATTGTAATTTATTGAATGTTACCTCTTGCGCCAGACTTACCTTCGCCACCTCAGACCAGGCGAAGTGCAATAGAGTAGATAACCTAAAAATTTAGTTGAAAAATTTTCCAAGTCCCAAAAAACGCTGGAGTCTTTTCCTTTTTTAAGAGTGATAGGCTGAAAAAGATCGTCAATTTTTTTTGGGGGTACCCTCCTTCCCCCTACATTTCCTAACATATGGCACCTAAACTATACAGTGGGCACATGTATAGGGCAATATAACAACTCTATGTTATTTTATGAAGCTTTCCCAGGCTTGTGTAGTGTAATGTATTTGCTGCTACATATACGTCCATTGTACTTTAACTTGCCGATGTATGAAAATTAGGCATCGCTAGTGTTACTTCGCTTTGCTTGATGAATTAACGCTAGCGCAACTTCGCTATCATTCGCCTCCCTGAACGCAACTTCGCATTTAAGTGAATTTGCGTAGCGCTGGGGAAACTAAGCCTGGTGAAGTGCGGTGATTCTGTCGCTGGCGCAACTTCGGATCTTAGTGAAAGGCAGTACCTCATAGAAACTAGTGACTCTGACCTTTTTATTCCATTACATATTTTATAACATAATCTCATTTGTGTTTAGTTCAACCAAATCTAAACACTTAAAGACATGTGACAACTAAAAACAACAAAGCTCTGTTTTTTTTATTTTTTTTTGATATGTCTCAGATTTTGATATGCAAATTAGATTTTGGAAAGGGTATAAAAAAAAACACAAACTAGACTCAATGACCAGTTTGGCATGAACTTAAGGATCCTATCAGCTGAAAAACCTTAATTTTAATATTGGCTGAAAAAAAAGTCCAATACAAGAATAATGTATCAAAATAAACAATAGCCATATATAAGTTCATTCCTTAGTAATCGGCCTATTAGCCTTCTGACAGAAACAATGGATACCAAAAGCAGAAGTACAGAACTGGGGCTTTTTCCCCCATATGCTGGCACTCTTTCTGATATATATAATCAACTTACCAAATTTTCAGCCATGACAGACAGCTAGAATTCTTACAGGATTCATCACAGGATGGTCTGTTAAACAAAGTGCTTCAACAATGGTCAGTCAGTTCATCTAAAACCAACATACTGTATTGGTTTGTGTATAACAGACTTTCCAATGTGGCAAAACCTAAAATTACATATATTTGTTGAAATGAGAGAGACTGAAACTGCTAAAAAGAAAAGGCAAGTTAAGAAGATAAAAAAAAAAGATTGAATACCAGTCATTTATGTGCATTGCTAAAAACGTCATTCTTAGCTCAGCACACTAGTTTCCCTGGAAACCTGATGAGATAGAGAAGCCGTCAGCTGCTTAGTAACTTCGTCCCTTGCACAGTGGAGACCTGAAATACGTGTTCTAGACAGAATTTAAATGCCTATGAAAAATGCAACAACTGCTAAATAAAATGTGCTTTTCCAGATGTGAATCAGAGCTAAAGTGAGCATGAATAATATGAAGCTATCCCGCTGGGAGCTTTTCGTCACTTTATGCCAGGCACTGGACAGCATTAAATCACTGTAATCCTTTTTTATATAGGCTTGTACAACTCTCTTCCATATAATGATTAAAACATCATCGTTACATACATAGATATATGTAAAGACATTTTGATGATGAAGTTAAACCTTTTCTCCATGTAATCTCTTTGTAACTTCTAGTTGATCCATCCTATCTGGCTGTCATCATAATTCAATTTAGATAAGATGATACATTTATGTAGCTTACACTATCCTAGGCAACTTACCCATAGCAACCATTCAACAAACCTTGGACTGTTAAAATCTCTGGGAGGACCAGTGGTTGTATGATTAATGTAACTATGGATTATTGGTAGTGCAATACTTTTAATACAGTTCATTATGTTGCTTTACAATATTTAAGTGCATCCTTCGCCCTATATGTTTGTAGAATACTAGATTTAAATAAGCCCTTTGGGTGACAGCATTAGCCAGAAGTGAGCCACTATCACACTGTTTCCCCAGGCCCAGGGCCAGTGATTATATTTGATTCTGCCCTCTCCTTCACTCCTTATATCCAATCAATAACTAAATGATGTCACTTTCACCTATGCAACATTTTAAAATAAGACAGTTTGTCCCATAAGATGCAACAAAATTCACAGTCCCATATTGACTACTGCAGTTCACTGTTAATTGGCCTCCCACCTCCAGAAATTAGCTTTCAGTATGATATAGAGAGTGAAATTCTGAGACAATTTGCAATTGGTTTTTATTATTTTTGGTTTTTGAATTATGAGTTATTTAGCTTTTTATTCAGCAGCTTTTTTGTCTGCAATTTCAGCAATCTGGTTGCTAGGGTCTTATTTACCCTAGCAACCATTTGCTGATTTGAGTAAGAGACTAGAATGTGAATAGGAGAGGTCTAAATAAAAAGATAGCAATAACAATAAGCCTGTAACTTTACAGAGCATTTCTTTTTTAGATGGGGTCAGTGAACCGCATTTGAAAGCTGGAAAGAGAAGAAGAAGGCAAATAATTCAAAAACTATACAAAAGAAAGGACCAATTGAAAATTTGCTTAGAATTAGCTATTATATAACATACTAAAAGTTCGGTACTCTACTCATGCAGTATAGGGGAAACTGCTTTTGCCAGGGTAACTTAAGGGTACTGAGCCTGGTAAAAGCAGTTCACAACCTCTTCTTCCTCCAGTGGAAAAAACAGAAAGGGAGAAAATAACCATTAGATTCCATTCAAGTGCATATTTTCTAAACCAAAATCCATCCACTTCATACAGAGAGGGGGCAGTATTATCATTTCCTGCACCAGTGAATAAATCACCTAGCACTATATTCGCCGTTAGCTGTAAGCTCTAATGAGCAGAGCTCTCTCTACCTCCTGTATTCATCAGCATTTGAACTGTATTTAATGGCTTTGAGAATCTGTATTGCTGTTGTTGTTGTTGCAATCATGAAATACAATCTGTTATGTCTTATTGTTGCCAGATGTCTTATTGAGCCCAGTGCAAGTGCCTTATCATAATACACACTAGTAAGTCAATGTTATGGTGTTTGCTTCTTTAGAATATGGCAGTAGGCATAACATATGGGCTAATATTATATACAGTATTGTCACTCAACCAAAGTGAATCAACATTTCTGTAAAGTACTGTAAAGGGCACATTTACTAAGGGTCGAATTTTGAAGTGAAAATACTTCAAAATTTGACCATTGAATTTTAGTAATACAATAGTCAAAGAAATGGAATATAGTTGTTTTCGATCTAATTAAAATTGTTCGATTGTATGATTAAATCCTTCCATTCAAATGATTTTACAAAAAAAAAACTTCTCAAAACTTAGCCAAAGACTCACATAGGTTATATAGGCAAAAACAGCAATTCGGCATGTTTAAGGTGGCGAAAGGTCGAAGTCGAAGTTTTTTAAAGAGACAGTACTTCAATTATCGAATGGTCGAATTTTTGAAGTTTTTTCTATTTGAATCAAATTTTGGCCTATTCGATGGTTGAAGTACCCAAAAATTACTAAGAATTAATTCGAAGTTTTTTAATTTGAAATTTCACAATGACCCTTAGTATATGTGCCCCTAAATGTATAACCCATGCTCAAGCAAACAGCCAGTATATTAGCAGTCACAGCAAGATGTTGTGTAACAGTAGTAAGCAATTGCTCATGCATTGCATCAGAAGTCTAAAGTACTATGTTTAATAAAGCATCTCATTTTCACCAGCAGGACTTTCCATATTAACGTTTCGGGGGCGGGCCCCTTCTGTCTGACGAAGGGGCCCGCCCCCGAAACGTTACATTGTAATAAACACGCAGGGCTTTGCCCGCATGCATCGAGCTCTGAGTGCCAGTTTTTCTTCTATTAAGCAGTCATTTTATACCATAAAATGAAGTCTTCAAAAAACCACAAAACTTCAAAGGATATTTAAGAAAATGATTTCCTTTGTATGGAATGATTCCAGTGTAGACAGGGGCGTAACTACAGAGGAAGCAGACCCTGCGGCTGCAGGGGGGCCCAGGAGGTATAGGGGGCCTATGAGGCCCTAATTAATGAGAAATGTCAATATATATATTGGTAAAACAGGACAACCTCTGGAAATATTGGGGGCCCTAAAATTTATTTGCTGTGGGGCCTAGTAGCATCTAGTTACTCCACTGAGTGTAGAGCTAATAGAGAAGAGGGGCCACATCAGTTCTTGTATCTCAGTTCTATTATAAAACTTTAGCCAACATAACAATCATTAAATAAGTTAAACAACAAAGGAGCCATCAATGGACAACTGCACTGGCATATGTGACCTTGACAGGACATTTCACCTAAAATGTTGTTCACATGACAAGTCTGAGAAGAATGTCAGAGTTCACTGACTTCTGCTCTGGTATGTTATTTTCTTTACAAAATAACTGTGGCTCTTTGACAAACTTAAATAGATCACCTTCTTCAGTCTGCGGCAGGAGATGGACAGAAAATAAAAACATTAAAGAAAATGCTGCTAATAGGTAGGATTCAATGAATGTGCCAATACAAAATAATTTAAACAGACCACATCTTTATTTTATAAACCAATCCACTAATATATTGGATCTATAGTTTAAAACCATATTTATGTAATTTTAGCATGGCAAAAAGCTTCCTCCTATGAGTTGCAATTGAGCTGCTTGTCTGGCGAATTAAATTGTCTCCTGGGCTACAGCTATGTGACAAGCCACTATGTCCAAAAGTGTTAGTGAGGATTAAGAGCAGGAGCATCCAAATTTTAAAAAGGGGAGACTTAATTCCTTCCTACATAATGTTCTACAAATTGTTTTACATTAGTTCCAATGGCTTACTGTAAGATATGCTGTGCTTAAAACATCATGCCTTTTTAAATTATTTATTATACCTTGATCCAAATCCCAGTTGCACTAATTGATTTTCCATTTTTAGATTAAAGAGCCTTTTAATATCTGCCACTGCCTAGCACTAATCAAGGATCTAATCAAAAGCAAGCTCAGCATCTGGACTCCCATGGAACAGGCTGTAATTGAATGCCAAAGGGACAGTGCCACTGCCTATTAAATTTCAATCCAACCAGAGTGCCCAGTGGAAATGTCATTATAGAAAGATCATTAAATGGTACATTTTCTATTGAAATATTGCGACAAGAGACCTAATTTGTATTGCAGATATTAGGCTCCAAATAACCTTATTGCTGAATAAGTGCTGAATATCCTGAATTTTAACAATCATGTTTTAAAATCCTGTGTAAATGACAATCTATCCTATTTCCACCCTAGAAAAAGACAATTTAAATATATATATATATATATACTTGGTGTAATGTTTTAAACAAAAGCCTTCATTACACAACCAGCCAAATATAACTCTTTTTTTGGATTCCAGAATTACTTTTCCCCACTGGGTAGAATATGGGAAGAGCATGGACAGCCCATCCATCAGATTCCACTGGGTTGAAATGTCATTGCGAGGTGGCAAGTCAGTAGCATTAGAGTGAGATATTATGATGAGGGATGGTTTTATGGTAGTGCAGAAAGATACTTTGCTAATGTACAAATGAGAAATGATGTTGTATACTATTGTTCGATATGATCAATACATATAACATCCATGCTTAAGCTTTTGTTGACCTGCAACTTCTCTAATGACCCACAACTGAAGGTTGGTAGTTACAGCTCAATAACTCATGAAAGTACAAGCTGGACATCCCCGACCCATGTATTTCCCCCCCCCCCCCGTGAGGACCACATCTGGAATCCATCTTTTCTAAATCTAGATCCATTCAGCAGAGCTGCACTTTGATAGGTTGCCTAATGGCATATGAGCAGGCCCTTTGCAAATCATATGAGTGAATGCCAGCTTGGACTGTAGTAGCAGTAGCTTTGACGTGGTTAAAGGAGAGCTTTTCAGCAAAGAAGCAGGATAAAGGTCTCTAGCAAGTGGAGGTGATGATCTTTGATGAACATCTTGGGTTTAAGGACAAAGATATTCAGAAAAGATCCCTGCCCGTGGTAAGCACCACTGTCACAGGCTGCCACTCTCTATATAAAAGTTAGTTTCTCTCGCTTCAAAGAAAGTGCAAATCTTAGCATGCTGCATTTTAATTTGGCAGAACAAAAAGTCTAATAAAAGGAGGACTTTTTCATTGTTTAATGAACCATGAAACAGAACACAACAAAGCTGCAGGGATGCAGCAATTTTTACTTCCTTTATAAACATGCCTAAAGTAGTAAAAATAGGCAAAAATGCACTAATGTAAAATACTAAGGAATCATTTACCAAACCTTTCAGTCACTTGGTAAACAGATCCTAGGCAATAACTGCAACAAAGCCCAACATGTGCCATTGCTCTTATATTCATGGTCCGTTCTCTTATTCCCAAACAAATCAGTCCCTGACTGGTGAAACTGTTCATACTGCCTTGGTTAGAAGAATCCAGCATTTAGAAGTGGCAATTTTCTTTGTCATGTTTTCAGTTGAGTTGATTTAAAATTGGTACCCGTAGTCTTCAGACTGATGGAGTCTGGAATTAATGCTTTGGGGTTGGAGGCAAGGATTGCTTAGGCTCCATCAATAGAAACTTGAACATACCCCATACCTGCATTATAGCATCATTATAAGCACCATTGACTAGCCTTAGGTAGCTGAAGTAATGACTAGAAGCATGTATAACATGGAACACTGTTGTGTCTGGATTTACTGGCAGCAGAACCAACATGTTTCCTTTATTCTAACTGGTGTCTAAGCTGGGTGCTTATTTATGTTTAAGCTGATATTTCCACTGCTGAGAATTTGAGGAACCAAATATAATATTATAATATGTATATATATATATGAGAGAGAGAGAGAGAGAGAGAGAGAGAGAGAGAAAGAGAGAGAGATACACACTCAATATTGTGTTTAATCACATACCTTGCAGATGTGTATAAAGCACATTCCAAGGCTCTCTGAAGGGGAAGACTGATTTATTCATTATCGATTTTGAGTTATTTCAAAACAATATTGACGAAAAATCTATTGAAGTGGATCATGATTTTCTTCCCCTTGATTGGTTAGTCAGGGGGTACAACTGTAATTTAACTGGCCAATGGGGTAAGCCAGTGATAATACTTGAAAGGAATGGTGAGTAGTTCCTTGGTGGGGGGCTGTGGGTGTCTAGTTCAACAACTGAAAGCATGTAAAGATGTGTGTGGACTGAACATTACCTCATCATACTCTTCTATTTTTTTAGAATTCATCCATATCTTTGAACTTTGGTGGTGAGAAGTGATGGGCGAATAAATTCGGCAGGCATGGATTCACGGGGAATTTCCGTGTTTCGATGCCGGCGAATGTTTTTGCGGAACTGCTGTGAAAATTTGGAGATGAAAAAAAACCCGGAGTGTCCCAAAAAATTTGTGGCATGTCAAAATTGGCACGCGCATAAAAATTTTGTGTGTCAAAATTATTCGGGCGCCCATTTGAACAAAATAGTTGAGCATATAAAAATGTTCCTCTCTGAGGGTGCTGCCATATTTGAGCTTCAGCAGTCTGTTAGCATTAGGATCTATAACTGACAGTCCGATTGGCAAAACAGTCAGGTTTAGGAACTTCAAGTAACAATTGTTGTAACAATTACTGTTACAAAAGCAACCCTATCAGTGAAAAACTTTCAACATCAGCTACAGGTTCCTTTTGATGTACATTAATTTTTTGAATAATATTTTTTTAGTGTCAGTATCACTTTCATGTATTAATTATATTTGTTGCACTTTTTTGCTCTTACATTACAGTCTCTTCCTCATGGATGTGATGTCCAAATAACAGCATCAATGGTTTTTCCCACCACTATGGGCTTTATAGGAACATGTTTGTATTTACTTACACATTGAGAAAGGCTGGTGTAACAGGTGGAATGCTGGCTTTGCATTAAATTAATCTTCTCTGATAAAATAAATATGGACTTCATTCAACACATGGGCACCAATCATATTGAAAATCTGTGTTATAATTAACATCAAAGAGTTACCACATGTCTTGGCTGTCATAGAATATTGGCAATAGTAGGTCAATAACTGCAAGCCCAGTTACCCAGATAATATTGTGTAAAGCACCCCTCTTCTCTTGATTCAGCTCTGAGTCCTGATAAGAGAAGTATCTCTAAACCATATGTCTTTTTTTTAGAACTAGTGCCTGCTGTGCAAAGGCTGTGCTGTGCCTGTCTAGTAAATGTAGTAAATACTGTATATGATGTTTTTATCAGGGGATTCTCAAATTACAGAACAAAGGTTTATCCTGAGGAACCTCATACTGTTTTGCCTGTTATTCTGGTTTCAGTGAACTCTACCCTTGTGTATTTTCTTTACAATATTGAAATCCAGCCAAGACTCAAATCAGGAGACGAAAGAACATTTTCTCATAATCACATATATATTGTACCTTCTATAAAATCTACTTAAAATGAATGTTGAATTATCAGAGCTAGGGAGGAACCGAATCCAGGATTCGGTTTGAGTTTCAATCTTTTTCAGCAGGATTCAGATTCAGCTGAATCCCTGTGCCTGGCTGAACCAAATCTGAATCCTAATTTGCATATGTAAATTAGGGGCAGGAAGGGAAATTATGTGACCTTCCATCAAAAAACAAGGAAGTAAAAAAAATTCCACTTTTTCCTTTCTCCCCCCTAATTTGCATATACAAATTAGGATTTGGATTTTGTTCAGTATTCGGCTGAATCTTTCACTATGGATTCTGGGATTAAGCCGAATCCCAAATAGTGAATTTGGTGCGTCCCTAATTAGAGCGCAGTGATTGTGAATCTGGAAGAGCCAGATATGCCAAAAGAATGGCCGCACAGAGTCATTTGCTTGGGCTTATTTGGTTAACTAGGCTGTACATTGATCATTTCTCACATATGTCCTATCCCCATAATCTAATTTGTAGGTCAACTGCTGAACAATAAAATTTGACAGTTTGGGCAATTTTCTGTGCAGCCAATGTGCAGCATATGTGCTTGTCAGTTGTCAGGTTCAACATCCAGAACTGTTTGTAATTGGCCAGCAGTTTAACCAGTGGATGAAACAAAAACAGGCCCAGGCCAGGGCTCAGGGGTATAGTTTGGCCAACAGGGACTATAATAAACAATAACAGTACAGTCAAACCTCAAATCATATCCCCTGATTTTTCCCCACATTTTACATTTTTTTTGTGCTCCTACCTATGTATGATGCATAATATCCAATCAGTCCAAATTATAGTCCTAGGTTTGGTTGTGTTCACAATCCCCTGCCGGCTTTCACTTGTATCCCTCAAGTCCACAAAATAATACCTAAAAAAGAAGCCAGCGCCACAGGCACCGGGAAAAACAAACAAATATAGGGCAGTAACGTTTTATAAATGACCCCCTTAATTCTGTGCACAGGTTATATTATGGCTTCACCGTGCTAGGTGTAACTCCTTCTTATCCACCACCACAATTATGTATAGCCTTTTAGGGAAGAGGGGTTGCTTCTTGCCTCGTGGGCCTTATAGGTGGATACTCACAAACATATAGTTCAAATAGGCGTAAAAAAACTCTTTGTTGTCCCAGCGCGTATCCTTAAAAGCTGTGAAGTAGATGCAGCAGCGAAATAGTGTAATATTGCCTTTAATATATTTAAAAATGTAACATTAAAAATGCACTCACATGGCATCCCGCAATAATAGCATGTATAGCATAACGTCCTAGAGAGGCTTTCTCTCCACGCCTATCCACAGTCGGAAGTCCTGCTGCCAGAGCGCTCGTGGCTTTAGGGTCCCTTGCGGTATGTCGGCGGGTCTCTCTCCTATGGCGTGCTATTCCGTGCCCGTGCCTTACGCGTTTCGTCTATCACTTCGTCAGAGGCTCTTCCCTAAAAGGCTATACATAATTGTGGTGGTGGATAAGAAGGAGTTACACCTAGCACGGTGAAGCCATAATATAACCTGTGCACAGAATTAAGGGGGTCATTTATAAAACGTTACTGCCCTATATTTGTTTGTTTTTCCCGGTGCCTGTGGCGCTGGCTTCTTTTTTAGGTATTATGATGCATAATACTTTTCTCTGATTTTACATTTTCCCTCAAATTGTTTCTGGTCCTATAAAAACATAAATGGGGGTTCTCTAGTATATGTAAGTATGGTTTGCTGTCAATATAATTTCATCTTATGTGATCTTTGTTTTCAAGGGTGGAAAAAATAAGGGCAAAAATGTTGATATAGGCTTTGCCATCTTTATTATGGATGCTTTTAATTTGCTCACTCTTTTATTGGATTGTATAGTACTGGAAAATCAAGCTTTTTGGCTAATCTGGGATTGGATCAGTTCCCTTTAGCCATTATTTCCCATTTGGAAACAATTCAGTTTTTTTAATTTTGCAGACTAAGTATCATTGCAAGCATATACATTCACATTCAGTTTTTTGTTGTCATAATTTTAAATTACATTTTTTAGGTCAATATAAACAGTATTCTGGTATGTGTTAAAAAAAACATAGTGTTCTTTGATCTCTATAGCCTAGGGCTTGGCTTAATTCCAAAATAAACTGTTTGTGGTTAAGACAGTTAAGCAGCAAAACATATTGCAAAACAAAGTTATCATGTGCTTCAATTCAACTCTGGCCAGAATTTTGTATCCAGTGAATTATGCAATACCATTCCCAGACAGTTACAGTATTTTAGGATACCTAATGGTATAGGATATTGTGAAAGGCTATGTTTTTTTAAATGTAACTGAGACTTGTTAAATTAATTTTTGCAGAGTATTACAGAGTAACGACATCCCTGACGTATTCAATATGTACCAGCAAGTCATGTGGTTAATGCCCCGCTTTCCATGGGAAGCAGCCCCATAAAGTAATACCAATTCCCTTGCATACTCTGCTACAGGTATAGGATCTGTTATCCAGAAACCCATTATCCAGAAAGCTCTGAATTATGATACGGCCTATAATAATAATAAAATTAAAATTTTTAAAAAATGATTTCCTATTTTGCTGTAATAATAAAACATAAAATTGTACTTGATCCATACATGATGATATTAATCCATATTGGAGGCCAAACAATCACATGGAATTTATTTTATGTTGAAGCGATTTTTAGCAGACGGAAAGTATGGATATCCAGATTATGGAAAGATCCCTTATCTGGAAAGCCCCAGGTCTCAAGCATTCTGATTAACAGGTCCCATACCTCTGTACCTTTCAATCCCAGTCCCTTAATTCTTCCTTAAATCTTGCATATAACTAAATGAGAATGAATATTAAGACCATGTTTTCATTTATTTGCCACCACACAAAACTTATAACAAAAGATATATGTCCCAAGGCTTATTTTTAATAAAAATAAATTATCTATTAGTATTCACATTTAAAAAGGTTTGATACATACTGATCCCACATGGCCAACCTTACGCGTTTCGTACCCTCCGGCACTTAGTCATAGGTGTCTCTATCAGCAGCATGTTCCACACAAAATTTAAATCCAGGTAATCCCTCCCATTTTTTCTTAAAACCAATCAAAAGCCAAAGGGGATTATTAACCCTGCTTCCTCTATATCTAATCACAAATTTGCCTTTGTGGGGCATTAGTATCATATCCTTCACAACATATATTATCAGCTCAAGTTTCATTTTAGTTTTAACAAGTCTAGTTGATTAGAAAGGAGTTTGTTAGAAAGGAGAGAAGTGTATTGGATTTTTCATTTGGGTACACGTTTGCCATTAGGACTTAACCATGAATTTGATGTCACCTGTTATACTTGAATATGAAAGAGAGAACTGGTAATAGAATAAATATCTTTATTGGAGAATTGTTAATAGAATCAATCAGTGACGACTTATACAGCTTATAAGACATTTATGGGATTGGATATTTGTGCAAAGTGATTTATATAAACCTTTTTAATGTTTTTGATATTTATATGTTTTTTTTATTTCAATACATTTTTATTGATTGAAGCAAATAATTTGTACAGAACATTATTTCCAATAAACATCTTAAATATACATATGTTGACATAACATATCATAAGTGACATGTAGTTACAGTCGGTGTTGAGATATTACCATGATAACACCAGCATTTCAATGTACCTTAAAATACTCAACAATGAACATATGTCAAAGTAACAATAAAAAGGAAATAAAAAAAAGGGGGAGAGAAAGGAAAAATAAAATGACTTCTACGCTGACTCTAAATTAGAAACAGAATGTAACTATAGTGAAAAAAGGATGCTAGGAACACCAGGCCCAAATCTATACTCAATCCAGGGACTCAAGGTTACTGAAAATGTCTGGTGTGTGTCTAGTAAAATGCTGGTCATCTTCTCTTGGGACATAATCCAATCAATTCTAAATTTTACAGGGTCAAATGGGATGCGCTTTTGTTTCCAAGCATGTGTAAGGGTCTTTTTGGCAGCAGACATAACAAATGTGAACAAGCATCCACAAACCTATTTAAGCTAATTAAATGTTTAAACTGTAATGCATCCTTGTTAGGGCCCTCAACCCCCTGTTTCGCAGGAAAAGATAAACAATCTAATCTCTGGTTCCAAACCATATTGGAGTCACCACACATAACCATTTGGCACACCTGGTTATGTTTACACAGATTAAACAACTCAGACATAAAATCTAGCTGCTGAACATTGAGGGCATAATAGGAAACAATAGTCAAAGGGGAATCGCCTATAAGTGTGTTAGCTATAACGTAGCGTTCTTCCGGATCTGAAACCACCTTATTGATGACTACTGGGAGATTAGCATGGAAACATGTAGCCACCCCCTTTGTCTTAGTTGGACTGGTAGCCAGAAGAAACTTTGGATATCTTTATGGAAATATTTAGGGTGTGAAGTATGGGAGAAATGAGTCTCCTGTAAACAGATGATATCAGCATGGAGAGTAGAATAACGAGCAAAAGCCTTAGTCCTCTTAACAGGGGAGTTAAAGCCCTGCACATTATGACTCAGTATTTTAAGGGACATTATGGCTGTAAATAAGTAGGAGTTTCCGTACTATAAAGGTAATAGAAACCAGCGGGGCCAAGTGAGAAAACCAACATCCTAGCATATATAACATCTTTACGTGTGAGATGCAGTGTAGATGGCAAAAAAAGGGTAAACAAATGAAAAGTAAAATATCAATAGCATAGAAATCTGAAACAATATGTAACATTGGATCTTGTAGCACTCATGAACATACGAGGAAACCAATGGAACCTCCTCTGATCCAGCCTCGAGGGGCACCATATGGGACCTGTATCCTCAGGGAGGGAAACATGAAACAACCAGCACTTTTGATAGCAAATGATAACATACCTAACTCTGCCAACTTGAGTAAATAGCCAAAAATATAGAAAAGGTCAATGTAACAGATATATGCATTTAGGCAAACCTATAGAAAGATTGAATGCCACAATATGTAAGCCATCTGAAGATCAAATAAGTATAGCTACCAATTGTCCCGATCCAAACTCAGTCCAACTTGGTAGATAAATCCTGAAATTGTATTTCAACAGCGATAATCCAAAAACCAAACATTATCGAAAAGTCATGTCAAAGGTCTAGGACTATGCCCAGACAGTGAAGAGGCCAATGACTTCTGGGAAAGAGACCTTACTTTTCCCCAAATTGGAGACAGTTTACGTGAAGGATTAGCAGGGTTGGGAATATCTTTCAAGGTAGCATCCGCAAAACCCAATTTTACAAAAAGATCTCGACCCTCCTCCAGAGTGTTGTCTGTTATTATGTGTAAAAAGCAAATGGGACGGGAACAACCAACGTTATGGAATTTTACATCTAGCCACAACGAGAATGGCCACTTGGGTTTGATGTTAGTGGAAACGGAGAATGATGTCTCTAGGGCGGTCATCAAATCTACGTGGTCGAAGCAACCTGTGAACTCTGTCCATTTCAAGCCTATTGGCTGGAAGGTCCAGAGCAAGGGCCTGCAGCAATTCTAGGACAGCCATCCTAAGATCAGTGATACTCTCTGGGAGGCCTCGAATCCGAACGTTGTTCCGTCTAGATCTGTTGTCAGCATCCTCTATCCAATCTTGGACATCTTTTTGTTGAGATTGGAGGGCGATAATGTCCTGTTCATGAGAATCCAGAACCGTAATACAATCATCCATTTTAGATTCGGTCTCAGCAATCCGTTGGCCAAGTTCTGCGACTTGCCTGGTCAAGTCCGTAGTGATCCTGGTAGCCGCTAGCTCTAACTCACTTTGGAGGAGAGTTTTGAATTTATCCAGTAATACCTCATCAGAAGAGTGTGTCTGTTGGATCTGCGTCAGTTGTTCCGAGGATTGGCTATCAAATATGCTCAGTTGCGAAGCCATAGTGGTAGGCGAAGGTGATGACGCACTTCTCTTAGGCTTGGTAAGGTACTCCAATGGAGCACGCCGATTTGGACGTACTTGTAATGCATGTACTCTGTGATCTACGAGTCCGATGAGTCGCCATAGAAGTGGACAATGATAAAGGTGATCCAAAGAAGCTCGTTCCGAGATCTTTAGGCAGGGTATGAAGCAACCGCTAGCTGGAAAGTAGCTGGATGTTGTGGAGCAGTCCTAGGACGTGGACATCTTGGACTGTGCGCACATGCGCCCCCCGATATTTATACATTTTTAATATACCATGTCATATAACAATCGACTAGACTTGTTAAAACTAAAATGAAACTTGAACTGATAATATATGTTGTAAAGGATTTGATACTAATGCCCCTCAAAGGCAAATTTTTGATTAGATATAGAGGAAGCAGGGTTAATCCCCTTTGACTTTTTTTAAAATAATTTTTGATTTATTTGCTCCCTTGTTATGTGCTAAATATTTTTACCCAAAAGTAGTGTCAGAACAGAAAAAAATCTGAAGACCTTGTTCGATTTATTATTATCTCCATAATAAAAAATAGTATCTTGTACTTGATCCAAACTAAGATATATTTAATCATTATTGGAAGCAAAACCAGCCTATTGGGTTGATTTAATGTTTACATGATTTTCTACCAGTGAATATCACATCCTGCACTTTCAAATGATTATAGCGCACTATTAATGTTAACATAATGCAAATACATAATTCACATGGGTGAAACAAAATAATATAAATGCTTATTCATAAATATATGTTAACAAGTATTTTTTGCTGTTTACATAGATATTAAAAATAAATACCTTTAAAAAACTGTCTGGCCAGAACACAAATCAAAAGCTTCTTCCTAATTCCTAATATATAGAAACGTATAAAGAAGCAGCTTGATTGAAATATAAACATTAAAGGAGAAGGAAAGCAACCAAAGCAGTTTATTGCTAATAGATTAGCCACAATAGTGCAACTATAACACTATATTTATTCTGCAGAATGCTTTACCATACTTGAGTAAACAGCTCTTGAAGTGTTATCTGTTTGTTTAGGTTAGCAACTGCCATCTTGGTTTGGTTTGACATCACTTCCTGCTTGAGTCTCTCCCTGCTCGCTCATAGCTCTGGACTCAGAGGACAGCAGGGAAGGGAGGAGGGAGAGGAGCAAACTGAGCATGCTCAAGGCCGTGCCCTGGAGGTTTAAGCTGAAAACAGGAAGTCTGATACAGAAGTCCATGTATACACAATAGAAGGAAAGAAATGTGGTGTTTCTTTTGATAAAGGACTCAGAGCAGCATTATTTTGAGGGTTTACTGGTGTATTTATATAGACTTTTCTGATAAAGCTTACTTAATTTTAGCCTTTCCTTCTCCTTTAAGATTTTAGCTTTCACAGTTCATGATATAAAATAAAATATCCAATATACAAATATTTATCCAGTTTGCAGTCACTAAGTTCTCCCCAACTGATGCTCTCCTCAATAGATATTTTAATACCTTACTGCAATCATGACTGGGGTGGTATAAGGTCAGAAAAACACCTAATAAAATATTGTAGTCACTTAAATGACAATTAAGAACAAACAACCTAAGCTTTTAGCAGCCACTTGGATAGTAATTTTGTACCAAAAAATGAGCATATCTGGACACTATTGAGGCAAGATGTTATAATGTGAGGTTTCACCTGTATGAATTAAGTATTATATTGGTATCCCCAAAGGGGCCAATAGGGTATTGGTGGCCCTCTAATCCAGTCACACACACAATCACAAATCACTATATAGTGTCCCAATTTTTATTTTATATGAATACAAAATGCATGAATTTTTAAAAAAGTTCCATTTACAGTCACAAATCTCCTGCACAGCTTACAATATGCCATATAAACAAAGTCATATAACACTGGCAGGCAGGAATGGGTTATAATATCCAAACTTTAGGGAACAAGAATATTATTTATATAAATGGGGATAATTGGTGCTGCTTATTTCCACTCCATACACAATTACCAAAATGTTGTGCATCTATTAGTTGCCTTTTAAATTTGGCAAAGCAGGAGAAATATTTTGTAATAAACTTTGTATTGAGTTATTATTAGAAGTGCTGTATTAACTCTCAGTCGGCAGGATTTCATATAAATTGCTTTTATACAGCAGAAACATATCCACTTATTTAAAGGGGAATCTATCACATAAGTACACAGGGCTGTTTTTAGGTCTAATGCTGTCCTAGGCACCATATCTCTGATCACCCCTTTCTTTGGCGATCGGATATGCACAGCAAATAAGCCCATTGCCTCAGCACTGAGACACATAAGTATATTTGTACACGCAGTCTTTCCAGAACCAGTCAGCACCTGCAAAAGCCACACTGTCTAGTTCAAAACCAGACAGGTGGAAACTACAGACGAAAAGTAAAAGAGAAAACAGGTGTAGTCAGGTAAATTAGCCCCATATGAGCATTCTTAGGTATGGGTGAAAAAAAGAGCTCTCATCAGAGAGCCTTTAGGCAAACGACTTTCTAAAAAATATATAATCTCGGTGTTTACTTGCATTTTATTACAATATACATTGCTTACTAGTAGAGGTACATCTTACTCTGTATTGGTACAGTATGGTCTATATCCAGGGAAGGACTAGCCCACCGGGGTACCAGGGAAAATCCCCAGCATAGCAGATTATAATCAGGGGCCTATGTATTATACTCTGTAAAACATTGGAGACAAACATCACTAGTGATGTTGCTAATAGCAACCAAACAGATCTTTGCTTTTGTTTTCTAATAGTGGCCATACACGGGCCTAGAAAAGCTGGTAACAGACAAAGGGCCAAATTCAATTCACTGAGAAAAAGTTATCTTATGGTTTATCATGAAAAGTCATGTATGAGATTCAATTCGAGGAAAAAAAAACTTTTCTCCAAATTCAGATCCAGTTTTTTCCCATAGACAATTTAATAGAGTCTTCACATGATAAATCGTGTTTTTCTGAACTGAATTGCATCTCAGATTGAAATCTGTCCATGACTTTTCTCTTGATAAAACTTTTTCTCACTGAACTGAATCTGGCCCAAAGTCGGTAGCTTTTCGCCCAGTGTATAGGGCCCTCTGACGGGCTTCTGTGATCAATATCTGGCCAAAAATTGTTCAGATGTTGATTGTGCAGTATTCCTGACAGATCAAGGACTTCAATGGTTCGTTGATGTTGCCCTCGGTCCGAGCGCCGGCATACTTGCCTCAAGGTAGGCATATCAGGGAGTGATACGCTTTTTTGACGATCTTGCCATATGAGCGGATCTTTTTATGAATGGGTCATTTAACTTGTGACTGTTGCAATCTAATCGGTGATTGGTTGCTATGGGCAACATCACCGGTAATGTTTGCCTCCAATGTTTTACACAGCATGATAAATAGGCCCCTAAAGGTGGCCATAGATGCAAAGATCCACTCGCTTGGCCACATCGCCAAACGAGCTGATCTTTCCCCCGATATGCCATTAACAAACATGGCTATATCGGGGGTAATCTGATTGTTCGGCCGTACGATCTGATTATGATGTGCTGTGGGCTCTGGCGGGATTTGACGATCGACCGATCTCCGCCGGACGAAAGATGCCGGCACACGCCACACACGATCCCGAAAATTGTACGAATCCTCGATTCGTATGATAGGATCTGTGTGTCTATGGCCACCTTTAGTGTGGTTTCATTTCTCTGCCTACAAATGTTCCTTCTAATTCCTTCTCTGCTATGTTCACAAACATACATTAGGCATAAATTTTAAAACTGTGTGCACTCATCAGAATAAATGCATACTTTTTTGTTTTCACACTAAATTCTTTGTGCGCACAACTTGTTGGGTGCACTGGCCTCAAAATTTGTGTGCGTGCACAAGCGCACACCTTAGAGGGAACATTGCTGCCAACCCACAGCATGTTTTTTTAACCATTACTTAGAACTAAGTACTTTTCTGGATATAGCATTGGAAGTTTGGTGCAGTCGGACAGTTTGTCCACTTACAAACTATGATCACCCCTCACATCCAATGCTGAGTTCAGAGAAGAACTCTGTCCTAATTAGGGTCAAAATAATCCATCCAGTGCATGCAGTGCATGATATGAGAGTAACAGAAATGCAGAGTGGGGGCAGAAATGTCAGTGCATGTTGGGGGAAGGAGAGCTCCTCAGTTGGGGAGAGAATGCCTTTTGTTACTGCATTAGTAGCTGCCAAAGAGAAGTGTAACCAAGGAGGGAGTGGGAGTGAGCTGTCTCTTCAGAGCGTTCACGCTTTCTACTGAAATACGTTGTCTTTATTCTGTACAGTAAAGTGTGCACTGGATACACTGTGGTTGTTCTTTATTCTGTACAGTAAAGGCGGCACTGGGTACACTGTGTGGATCTGTATTCTGTACAGTAAAGGGTACACTGTGGTGGCTCTGTATTCTGTACAGTAAGGTGTGCACTGGGTACACTGTGGTTGCTCTGTATTCTGTACAGTAAGGTGCACACTGTGATTGCTCTGTACAGTAAGTTGTGCATTGGCTACAGTAGTGCAGCCAAGTACAGTGTGAATACAGTGAGCAGCAGGGACGTCTGTAGAGTGTAGGTGATTGCTGCTGGCTGTACTTGTCTGAGGATTCTCCAGCACTCAGGAAGCTGGATGCTTTCCAGCAGAAACATGTACTGAATTCTATTTACTCTTGGCCAAATTGCTTGAGGTCTTCCCACCCCTGGGAGGGACTGTGGGTGGGAGCAGCCCAGAGGCCTGACCCATCAGAGCAAATGATGTGCAGCTGCAGAGATCAGATCAGTAGGGAGGGCCTGGTGCTTCAAAGTAGCTGGAATAGTACGCTGCAGTTGCTGTACCGAGACTGCTCTCCCTATGGATGTGAAGCTGTTTGACATGGGGTCTGTCAGAATGTTGGGAATACTGCTGGCAGGTGTTCTTAGTGCTCTGTTGGGCACAGGCTTTGCCCACCCTCAGTGCCTGGACTTTAAGCCCCCTTTCCGGCCAGTGCAGGAGCTGACTTTCTGTGTCCAGTATAAGGACTTTGGCTGCTGTGACTCAGTAAGGGATGGAGAGTTAATGGACAATTTCTATCGCGTCCTCAGCCACTTTGACCAGTCGGGGTACGAGCGCTGCGCTGCCCATGTGCAGGACATCTTATGCCAGGTGAGCCAGGCAGCACAAACACAGTCACATATACATTAACTACATTAGTCAGTTGTCCATATCACACAGTTGCAGCTCTCCCCGTGCATGTGTAGTCAACAGTGTGTAACCATTGTCACCTCAATGAATATGTAAAAATAAACTTCATTCCTGCAGCTACTTGTGTATATTACCTGCTGTACCCATTGCATTCAGCCTTCTCTCCTCACACATCATGCACTGACCTTTATACCCATCACAGTTACCTGTTTCTTCAAAAAGTATGAATAAAATCCATTTTCTATGCTGAAATCAAGCTGTTTAACAGCTCTTCTCTTTCTGCATCATTTGAAATCCTGGCAGGGAAGGAGCAACTAAACACTACTCCACAGCTTACAAACAGCATGTAGGAACTACATAACCCTCAATGCATTGCGATGTTTCATTCCTTATTGAGATCATGTGTGCAGGGAATTGTGGGGTTTGGAGGATGCAGGCTGAGGACAGATGGCTGCTGATACAAAGTAACAGTAGTCAGACAGCTCAGCTAAGTAGTCAAGAAGAGATCAGGAGGAGAGCAGGGGGTTAGGCTTAGGGAACTGTCAGAAACCATTAAAGGGCAACTAAAGTCTAAAATAGAATAATGTTAGAAATGCTGTATTATGTATACTAAATATAAACATGAACTTACTGCACCAGCAGCCTAATAAGACAAATGATTTATGCTTTCAAAGTTGGCGCAGGGGGCTGTCATCTTGTAACTTTGTTAGACATTTCTGCAATATCAAGACTCGCACATGCTCAGTGTGGTCTGGGCTTCAGTTGGAAGGTTAAGCTTAGGGATCGTCATAAATTATCAAAACAGCACAAGTCAAATAATATCTGCCATAGAAGCCAATACAGCAAGGCTGATTAATAATCATAATATAGAGACTGCACTGCGTCTCTGGATACAAATCTCTACAGGGAATCCAACAATGCTGCTCGAGTTCTGGGAAGTAAGGTGGGGGGGCCCCCCCGCCATTTGAAAGTATGATCGTTTACCTGCACAGCAGTTGGGGACCATCTGACAATTCCTATCAACAGCAGTAAAAGAAGGGGGAATTGCACTGCATACAGTCAGGTTTATGATAAAAACTGTAGACATCTTTTAATTAAAGTATATTGGAGATAGATTTATTTTTCATTAAAGAAAGTAAAAATGGGATTTTATATTTTTGCCTTTACATGCCCTTTAAAAATCATGAAAAGTCTGCATGTATTTTAAATGATGTATATTGCAAAGTTGCTTGAAATTATGTTCATTTTTCAAAAAGCTTGTGAGGGGGGGGGGGTTAAAGGCTACCCCTGTCTCCCATCCCTGGTTCTGATGCCAATAGGTCCAGCAAACCAGCCGAAGGTGAGACAGTCCAGGCAGGCTTGCCACTTGTCAATGGTAGGAACTGTAGTTAATCAGCTGGAAGGCCTTGGGTTGGGACAGGCACATTTAAATAAAAACTATGCACTGTTTGAAAGAATGTTTGTGCTGTGTATTTCACTAAAGTAAAAGGAGGATGGATAATTATTTTTTTTTAAATAGTTTTTGAATTATTTGCTTTCTTCCTCTGAGGCTTTCAAATGGGAGTCACTGACCCCGGCTAAAAAAAAATGATCTGTACGGCAGCAAATGTATTGTTATTACAGCGCTGCAAAATATGTTGCCACTATATAACAATAATATTGCTACTTTTCATTACTCCTCTTTCTATTCAGACCCTCTCCTATTCATATTACAGCCTCTTAATCAAATCAATGCATTGTTGCTAGGGTAATTTGGATACTAGCAACCAGATTACCGAAACTGGTGAGCTACTGAATAAAAAGCTAAATAACTCAAAAAACACAAGTAATAAAATATGAATGCCAATTACAAATTGTCTCAGAATATCACTATCTACATCATACTACAACTTAACTTAAAGGTGAATAACCCCTTTAATACAGGCCTCTCTCTTTAAAATAATATCTATAATTGGGAACCGGTATAAGTGATGTAGTATTATTAGGGGTTTTGTGATTCAGGGTAGGACTATATGGACGTTTTCGGTGCGATCCGACTCGCTGCGACAAAACGCCTGCGAGTTGTGTCGCGTCGGATCAACGCTGCGACTTCATCCAACATTTCCATCTCTTACCTCATTTCTGTCACATGCGACTTGTCGCAGTCGTTTTGTCACAGCGCGTCAGATCGCGCCGAAAATGTCCATATAGTCCTACCCTTAAATCTGTAGTGGAGTTTTCTAAAACTTGATGTAGCTGAATCTTGGAATGAATCAAGGTAGATGTGAACTGAAGGAATGTATAAGGTTTATATCACACAAGCAGAAAACTGAAAAAACAGCTTGAACCAGTGGTAATACATCAGCAAGTGCAAGGAACATGTTTTTTTTTATACCCACAATGCATTTTCCCCATAATTCCAGCTTCACCATTAAACAGCTTTAGAGAAGGCAGACCCCACTGTCTGGGCCCCCTGTTCCCCAGGCCCCCCTCGCCCACAACTGCTGCTTACATGTAGTTAGTACACCAGTGGTTTAATGACATATAAGTTAGGGGGTGGATATAAGACCCCTATGTGCCTGCCCCCATGAATACAGTGCTGCCAATTGAAAAAGATCTGTGCCTTAAAAGGTACAAAAAAAACTGAAGTTTGTGTCTGGTTTTTTTTTCACCTTGCACTGGCCTTTGTAATTTTCCCTAGGGTGTCTGGTATCTCTTTTTCTTTGTATCTCATTCTTTTTTCCACATATCCTTTGAAGACTCGCTCCCCTAGTCTGGTCACATAATGGGAATGGAACCCAGTCACAGTGTGGACAGGGGCCAGTTGGCCATGCATCAGATGTGTGTTTATAGTGAACTGACCAACTTGTTCAGAGGGGAGACCCACTGGCTATTATTCCACTGGGGGATCTCCACTAGGTCTGTCTGACCCTGCCAGATAAGCAGCAAGTTGCTGGAAGGGTTTAGTCCACAGGGGTTTATAAGAAATGTGGATAGGGGCACAGCTTGAATTTCAGGTTTCTGCGCCATGCATTTATCCTGTAGATCTTCTACAACAGTAAATAATGTCTTAAACTTGTGTTTAACTCACACAAATCAAGCCACACATAATATATTATTTGCCGTCAGGGTATATGTGTATATATGCATGTCACTTTGCTCCCATAAAATAACCAGTTATTATATACCATTTTTTTTTTTGGGAGGTATCATAATTGTGCATGTGTCCATGGGGCAAGACCCATACAAGCAAAGGAATATAAAGGGGTCCTTCACCCAAAAATAGAAATTTTTTTTTTGCATGAAAGAAAGTATAATTCTAAGCAACTTTCTTTTACACAGTCATTACATATTTACATATGTAGTAAGTTAGGTTGAAAAAAGACACACGTCCATCAAGTTCAACCTTTTAACTATATTTTAACCTGCCTAACTGCTAGTTGATCCAGAGGAAGGCAAAACATTTTTTTTAAAACATTAAAAATGTTCAGTGGTTTTAAAGTTATTTGTAAATGGAATTTCAGTTGAAAGCGGTATCTGTGTGTCCCTTTCTGTCCTCTGGATTTGACTCTTAAAACAATGTTATAGGAGCCAGTTCCCCTGCAGGTCTGTTAACCAGCTGGCTTGCAACTCTGTTTCAGGATTCAGAGCCAGGAGTGCAGAGAATGTAAATAGCCAGATACTGATTTCAGCCGCAATTACAATTATTATTATTATACTAAGGGCTCCTAAACAGGAGCATTCCACCTGCTTTTGCCTATGCCATGGTGAGTACACTCTATGTTACAAGGCTGATTTAACTTATGTGTTAAAATCGTGAAAAGTTTCACCTTACAGAGACGCACAAGCAAGCTCTATAAAGAATTTGTCTTGATAGACTTGAGCAGTCTGTTGGAAAATATGTGCTTCCGGTTTGTTGTAAACTGCATTTTAACTTTTAATATGCTATTTAATTGCCTGTTTGCAACAATGTTTCAGTTGGTCTATATCTTTAATTTATTTATTTATTTTTAGATATCTTCCCTCTTCTGCCTCATTTTTAACATGGAGTTGCTGACCTATTGAGCCGAATAGGGCATGTGCTGAATATATTTTTGCCTATTGTTTTAATCATGAAATTAATCTCATTATATAATTCTATTAAGAGTATATAGATATTCTCCCTGCATAATGGACTTCTGCTAACAAAACAGTCACAGCAAAGGGAGAAGGGATGGGATAGTATTCTAATTATCTACCTTGCAAGAACTAAACATGAAGTAGCTTCAATTTCCCTGTTCTCCATGTTTAGTTTAATAAATAACAATAGCCTTAGATGTGTTTATGATTAAAGCAATAGACAAAAATTATGTTCAACCCAAGCCCTGATTAATCAACCCATGTTTAACAAAATGGTATACTGGGCAATAAAAGCATTATTGCTTTTCAAAAATGCCCATGCATGCATTTTCATGTGTGAGGCAGTGTCTTCTGTGACTGGTCTATATGCTGTAACAGAACCAATTGATTTATTATGTTATGCTGTATGACTATATGCAGTCTGTTGTGGGATCATTACAGCCTCAATATCTTAAGAGTGCATTTGTTTCAATTGGTAATTGGATTAACGATGAGTTGCTTACATCTGCAGAAGGCCTAATATGTGATGTAGACTTTAAATCAGAATGGTGAATGTGTAATATCTGAATAAACTGAAATGAATGACACAGATAAATCAACAGAACACAAGTTCCAAGCTTGGATGCAATTTCTAGGTGATTTTCTCGATATAAGGGTTGTTCTGATAGGCCCATCTACAGGGAGTTTGTTTTCAGGTACCTTCTATAGCTGCTACATCTAGTTATTTATTCAGTTCCGTAGTTCCTTGATGTTTTCTGACATTCCTCATTTACTATGCAGCTCTAGACGTTGGCCTCAGGCATAACCAGAGGAGCCTACACACTGTTATGCTATTAGTTTTTATATGTAGCTCTTTATAGCTTTATAGTTTAAAATAATAAACACATATATATCTATATAGCTGTGAGGGTAATTGCTTGTCTTTACATGGATCATAAAATTTTAATTTATACCGGGGCTAATCTGTTAAATTATTTAAAAAGCAGGGAAACTAATCCAATAAATGTATGTTGCTGGGCTGCATTGGTTGCAATCTTGGTGCACTCTTGTAGCTGGATTTTCTAAAAGTGTCCCAGATATCTTCCATGATCTGGTAACCTCAAGAGACCAATTTGACTTTTTGTCTTTCATTAGTAACTTGCAGTAGATCAAAGTGCAAAGTCAATTGCATATTGAGTCACTGGACCTATGTCTGTAAATGATTCTCTGATTTACTGCAGCATGTACACACATACATAGACTCATACCTTTACTCCTTGTTGGTCTGTTGTATAGTACACTTCTAACGTTTTGTATTTTTATTTTTGCATGTGATGCATGTCTTATT
The DNA here is from genome assembly GCF_017654675.1 of Xenopus laevis. NCBI lineage: Eukaryota > Metazoa > Chordata > Amphibia > Anura > Pipidae > Xenopus > Xenopus laevis. Next base: position 81,636,553 of record NC_054385.1, read on the forward strand.
TGCCCTGGGGTGTATGGAGTGACTAGTGAGACTCATATATAGAGAGCATGTCATGCACATGTCTGTACCTCCCTTACAAGCTAGTTTTCAATTGTATTACAATGCAGTTGCCCCTCCCCTCTTGCCTTCTGTATCCCTATCCCCCTATGTTTTAAAAAAACTGAAAATAGAGAATGTGAAATAAAATGCAGTTGCTATACACATTTTACAGCTCTCGTATATACATATGCCTACTCAACAGAGGTGCTATGAATGTAGGTGCATTGCAAAATGTTTATGGGCACAGAGCACATGCTTTCTGAGTGCATTAATAAATGCATATATTTTTCCATGCCTTGGACCATGTCAGATGGCTGTTTACATAACCTTATAAAGAATAAAGAAATGACAGACTTTCTGCTCTGCAGCTGTTTGAATCACATTGCTGGCCAAAAATCCTGGAAGTTGTTCTCTTGTTCCAGGATTGGCTCATGCAGAAATGGTGGTATAATTTTCATCCTATTGGCACAATTGTACATTCTGTTATTTCTAATGTTATGTGCCTTTCTAACCATTTCTACTGGTATAACTCATGAAATAAGTCCTTTCTTTATTTTGTGTGTGTGTGTGTGTGTGTGTGTGTATGTATGTATGTATGTATGTATGTGTATATATATATATATATATATATATATATATATATATATATATATATATATATATATATACACACATACACACACATATATATATATATATATATATATATATATATATATATATATATATATATATATACTGACTTTATCAAAGGGGACCGCTCCAGTTCACACTCCCATTTGGTGCTCCAATCGGGTGCTCTGTCCGCAGCGTCCCCGCTGCTGAAACTCACATAAACCTCAAAAAGAAAAGGACGGCACTCCGGTACATGGAATATACTTTTATTCCAGTTTGAAACAAGGATCCAACGCCCTACGCGTTTCGGGAATCACTCCCTTAATCATAGGCATACATCCTGATCCAAACAGACAGGTTATATACAAAATGTGAATAGCGACCCCTACTGGGCGCAATATAGTAATTCATATACATATATATACATACAAACACACACAATAAAGATGGATGGTAAATAAAACTCTCTGCATGTATTACTGAAGAAGGCTGCTAGGGATAATATACGGTAGGAAGTTCAGCTGGAAAACGGCAAAGTGAATTATGAATACTGGGCCCCAGCAGTACTATGGATGGGCCTGTTTTAGGGAAATGAATGAATCACTTTTATTTATGCCAGTCCTCCCTCCACATGTAGATCTGTTCACAAAGCATATCCATTACTTTTTCCTAGGAATGTTCTCCTTATGCCGCACACTTGTATGATGCAGAAGATCCCTCTACTCCTGTAAGAACCATTGCAGGCCTCTGTGACGATTACTGCTGGGATGTGTGGCAGACCTGTAGGTCTATTTTCCAGTACCTGACGACTGATTTAGAACTTTTAGCTTTGGAAAGCAACAAAGCAAAGTTCTGCAGGCACTTGGCCCTAGAGGACACAGACTATTGCTTTCCTCGCCTCCTAGCAAATTCCAACCTTAACCAGAACCTTGGCTTGGTGACAGCTGACTCGGAGGGCTGCCTGCAGTTGTGTCTTCAAGAAGTAGCAAATGGACTGAGAAATCCTGTTGCAATGGTACATGCAAATGATGGCACACACAGATTCTTTGTGGCAGAACAAGTGGGTTTAGTGTGGACCTACCTCCCCAACAAATCCAAGCTAGCAACTCCATTTCTCAACATCTCTAAAGCTGTGCTGACCTCACCCTGGGAAGGAGACGAACGGGGGTTTCTTGGAATTGTTTTGCATCCACACTTCAAACACAATGGCAAAGTCTATGTTTACTATTCAGTGGAAATTGGCTTTGACGAAATTATACGAATAAGTGAGTTCAGAGTTTCCACTCATGATATGAACACTGTTGACCACGGATCGGAACGGTAATGTTTCATAGTGAACCTATTAATGTTGTAAAAGCATCTTTAATATATTAACCAAGTATTTGCAAGCTGGGCACAACTCCAGCAGGGTTAGAACATTCCATCTGAAAAAAAAACCTAATATGTCAAAACTCAAAACCTAACTGGATAATAAATGACTGAAATGTTAATTTCTACAACTTTTATGGCTGTTTTGAGGACTCCCTCAAGAAAATAATAAACAGGGAAACTTTATACATTTCTCTTTAGTTTTGACCTTTTCATTTGAACATGTTAAGTTACTCTTTTATCTATAGAACTGTATAAAAAATTCTACCATAATGCTATTAGCCTTTAAGTACTGTTCTTTTTTTTTTTGTGGAAAAGGGCCAACCACTGCTGTCCTAGGACATTGGCAATGTGCATTACTGGCAGCAGAGTACTAGAGAAATACTTGTGCTGTCCTAAAGTTTTGGTGTAGACTATGGGAAAATGTTAGTAGTTGTCCCTGCTTGTCCTATGTCTGACTTATTTCATTACTGTCTGTATTTGGTGCTCATTGCCCGTCCCTGGGCTACAAGATCTTTTGAGGGTATTATAACACAAGTGGGGATAAAAAAAAATTCAGCTAGGTAGACCTACTGGTTTTGTTTAATGTTTAAATTTATTTTAAGTAGATTTAATGTGTGGAGATTCAAATTACGGAAAGATCCCTTATATATAAAACACCGGGTCCCAATCTTTCTGGATAATAGGTCCAATACCTGTACTACTTTCTGGTGAAAAGTTGTTTTTTTTTTAACGTAATTTTTTTATTTTGCAAAAAAAATTGACATTTGACTTGGACACCATAAAGGATAAAATCTAAAGATATCTGGAAAAAAAGTTGTAAATTACTTTGCAAGGCAATCTTTTTTTTTTTCCCCCTTTTTCTTTCTTTTATTAATATGTCCCAAACCCTCTTTTTAGGATAATTCTGGAAGTAGAGGAGCCAGCATCCAATCACAATGGAGGAGAGATTTTATTTGGGGACGATGGATATCTCTACATATTTATTGGGGATGGAGGGATGGCCGGTGATCCATTTGGGAAGTTTGGTAATGCCCAGAACAAGTAAGAATTGTATACCAATTATTTAATAAAATACAAGAAAACTGTAGAAAAATGGTAATCTCAGTATTTTAAGTTGTAACTGGGAGGTACCGAATCTGCCATTTTTGGATTTGGCCAAATCTTCTACAAATATTCTGGCCGCATACTAAATCAGATCTGAACAGTAATTTACATCAGCATTGCCAGTGAATGCTAGTGACTTACAGATTCCATTGAATTAAATGACTGGCTGAGCTGCTGCAATCTGATACTTCTCTGCAGGCTGAAAAATGCTGGTGGAGAATACTTCCCATGTACCATATGTACATGATCATTTTTGTAACCATAGTTATCCAATATTTAGGAGATATGTTGATATCCTATTAAACATGGTTCTGTGTTAAATATATATATATATATATATTTATATATATTTTTTTCATAAATATTGAAGTTTACATGTAATCTATGTTGGCTTTCAGTATTGTTGCTTGGTCTACATGGTAAGGTAAATATGTGTTGCAATTGTTGATCTTCTTCATATTCCAACTTCCCATTCAACTTTAATAGAAATTAAACGCACATTGCATTGTTTGGTACAATTCAATGCATAGTACTGACAAGTTGTATAAGAAGTGCTCAACTCCAGAAGTCATCAGTTATTTTATTATACAAAGGGATCTTAGGGGAGCACCTCTAACTCTAAGATTTCAGGGGGAATGTTTTTTGGGGACTTCTGCAACTGCGATGACCATATTTTTATTAATTCAGACGTCCTATAACCTAATGGGGGAGCTGATCAGTTTGGATGCAAGAGCGCATAGTCACAAGCCAAAATTTGCATCTGAAATTTGGCAACTAAACAGAAAAGTAACATAATACTGTACCTCTTTTAGTATATATCACAGTTTACCAATACCGTATAAGCAACCAATGTAGTACTGTGAAAGGAGAGATCATGCAATGGACTGCACTCCCAGTTTTTAATTTAAATTGCCTTTATTATAAATTATATAGCATGATGCCAAAAACCAAGCATTGTTTTGTGCTTTAACAGCTGAAGAGTTCCAAATAAATTTCTGCTTCAAAGTCTATAGGAGTCATTTACTTACCATACTGCAGTTGCACTTGGACCGCAGTGGGAATCCAATCAAATAAAAAGTTCTCAACATGTTTTTCTTGTGCCTCCATATAGTTGCCCCTTGTGACCTGCCTTGTGTGTTGTGAAATCATGTCACTGTGAGTGAGTATATCATATAAAAGTGATTTTAGGATAACAAGATTGACTTTTTTTCTCATTTTTAAAAATCTTTTCAAGGTCCACATTATTGGGCAAAGTCTTGCGTATTGATGTGAATCACAATGATCATGGCCCTCTGTATAGAATCCCACCAGACAACCCATTTATCAACGACCCATCTGCTCGGCCTGAAATCTATGCATATGGGGTGAGGAATATGTGGCGCTGCTCTTTTGATAGAGGAGACCCACAGACAAAGGAAGGGAAAGGACGTCTTTTCTGTGGAGACGTAGGACAGAATAAATTTGAAGAAGTCGACATAGTAGAGAGAGGAAAAAATTATGGCTGGAGGGCAAGGGAAGGATTCAGCTGTTATGATAAGAAACTGTGTGCTAATTCCTCTTTAGGTAATGATCTGTTGTTGTATATGTTAAAATCCACTGTTTTTATGGCTGCATTGATGCTAAAAGTAGCTGCTTGAAAACTTTTAAGTAACCGCATATGCAATGTTTACTTGGACCTGCATTATAACTGTAAAATGCAAATTTTAAGAGTGTATTTTTAACGGGCATAGATATTTCTTCATTTAGAAAATAGGCACAAAGTATGATCAGCATAAGCCTTACTCAATGAACTTATGTTGAAAAGGGGTGTATACCGTCCCTTTAACAGATTTCTACCATAGGCATTCCACTCCGTCAGGCACAGTTAATAAAAAACATTTATAATGTTAGAGTGGTTTTAAATCCCGATGATGAAATCAAATGATTAGATTAATGCCACACTTGAGTCAAACCAAATGTGAAAAGAGCAGAATGTGGAACAACACGTGGTACTAAAAGTGCTGATATTTACTTGTGCAATACTCCCAGGCTTTAGCCATGTGAGAACAGCACACAACAATAAGAAAAAGAACCAATATATCAGCAAGAACTGTAGGGTTCTGTAATATGCAGTTCAGCAATAGATAGAGCCCATTAAGCTGCTGATCTTCTCTCTGAATGATGTCTGCCTAGTTTTAGTGCAAAGTAAGTACATACAAGAAACTCTTTCATTCACGTTCATATTGCAATATTTGCAGAGAGAAATATATATGGATGTATGGAACAAATTCCATGTTATTTATGGTTTTTATACACAGCAGGAATTTACAAGGAAGGGTGTAATTGAATCTCAATGCAAACTGGTAACTGTGCACAAAGTATTTCTTATTATTAAAAATACATAGCTATACTATATATTTCTGAAGATTATAAGCACTATTTTTCTTAAATGTATTATAGTTAGATCATACATTTTAATGTAAAAAATAAGATTTGTTTTTACAGTATTCAGTTTTTAAGTCTCAAACAAATGGGCTTGCTGGGTATTAATATTTCACCATGACTGAGTGGTTTCTTCAAGCTGTCCTAGTGGCTTTTTAAATTGAACTGAATGAAATGATTACTGAACAAGTCCACATAAGGTTGTTGTACCATGTTAGCCAGTCACAGAGCTTGTTAGCCAAAAAAGATATCACCTTTATACCACCCTTTTGTTATTTTTTTGTAACAAGTCCATGTGTTTTAATGTTCTTTTCCTTAATATGTAATATTATATTATATCCAAAAAGTGGATATAAATCTATAAGTGCCTCCTCTAGTTATATCCCTTGTTGAACGCAAGTTCTAAGAATAGGGCTTGTGCTGAACATTTACCTATTGTTTTAATCTGGGAAAATATGTTGTGATTTAAAACAGGGAAGAAATATGTTCAGCAAAAGCCATATTCATTGCACTCATGTTGAACAAGGTGGTATACTGCAGTTTTAAAGGAACCGTTCAGTGTAAACATAAAAAATGGGTAAATAGATAAACTATGCAAAATAAAAAATGTTTCTAATATAGTTAGTTAGCCAGAAATGTAACGTATAAAGGCTGGAGTGGCTGGATATCTAACATAATAGCCAGAACTTCTTTTCAGCTCTCTAACTCTGAGTTAGTCAGCGACTTGAAGGGACATGGGACTTGACTGTTCAGTGAATTTGCAATTGATCCTTGACATTCAGCTCAGATTCAAAAGCAACAGTTATGATCCACGTGCCCCCCCCCCTAAAGTCACTGATTGGTTAATGCCTGGTAACCAGGAGTGCTGCAAAGCAGGAAGTAGTGTTGTGGCTATTATGTTAGAAATCGATCAAACACAGTCGCATTGCACATCAGAAAAAAAATACACAGAGCTCATGGGTCTCCTTTGGTAGAAGGGAGCTAGCCTGGGTCAGATGGCTTGTGATTTGCCTCTTTGGGAGGGGCTACCCAGCAACTGGCACCCCACGGGTTATACTTTTTTTTTTATATTATCCTTTAAGCATTACATATCATTTTTCTCTAAAATAATGATGGATATTTCTCCTCAGATGATGTTCTCCCAATCTTTGCCTACCCACACAAACTGGGCAAATCAGTCACTGGAGGCTATGTCTACAGAGGTTGCCAAAACCCGAATCTGAAAGGGATGTATATATTTGGAGACTTTATGAGCGGGTATGACAGGTTAAAGAAAATCATATTACAAAAGTTACAACATATTAAAACCATATTATAAATGAGTTTTTTTTCTAGATTCTGATTTTTCCTGTGTCTTATATTTTATTTATACATTTTTCATTTAAACATAACATTAAAATGCACAACACATTATAGAATCAGTTTGTTTTCAATCAACATCTCTAATGTATGAAAAACACCTATATGCTATTTTCCTTTGCTGTTTTATTTCACGTGTTTGTTGCTAAGAAACTGTACGTCTCCCCAATACTATTGGCTTCATAAGGTAAATATAGTATATAATTCTAGAATAAATAGGGCACAATTTTGGAAGATACCATTTGATTGTATTTATATTTTTACTTGTAGCTAGTTGCTGTATTTTGGCATGGATATTAACATTTTACATCATTTCACTTATGGGATGGATAGCATTAAAATTGATTATTTTTAGTGTGAGACTGAAGAAGCCCTTCTGTGATTAATGTTAGGGCAGTCACATACATACATACATATATATATATATATATATATATATATATATATATATATATATATATATATATATATATATATATATATATATATATATGTCCATAAAATAGGTGCACACTGGGATTCTTAAAAAAACATTAAAGAGGGTTATTTATCAAGGTCCGAATTTATCTCAATATCGGCTGCTACAAACTCCGCTCGGGTTTTTAATGCTCGGGTTTTTAACGCATGTTTATTATTACATCTTCCCGAAAATTACGTTTGCAGGAAAAGCTCAGATTTTCACGATTCTTTCGTGAATTTTCCCCGAAAACTCCGAATTTTTTCAGAGTTTTCACCCCAAAAGCTCCGAAAACACAGTAAAATTGCCTTTAACCCCCGACACAACCAAAAATCAATGGGACTGTTCCCATTGACTTTTAAGCAACCGCGACAGGTTTGAGATGCTGTGTTTTTATATTCTGGCTTTTTAGCCCTCAGGGTTATTAAATGTATTAACATTCCGAAAAATTTGTGATTTTTTTTAAAAGCCTATTATAACAAAAAAAAAATCACAAATTTTTCAGATTTTGGGGAATTTCGGGTATTCGGACCTTAGTAAATAACCCCCTCAAAGTCCATAATTTTATTGATGTTTCAGTCTCCTTCTAAGACTTTTATCAAAGGGTCTCCATAAAGTTCTTAGAAGGAGGCCAAAACATTGGCCTGTTTTTAAAAGTAATAACTAAAATTATGGACTTTTACATTTTATTTAAAAAATATAAAACATTTTTCAGAACATAAAGGCAAAAAGAAGCTTTGGATTGTGTATATATGTTTTCTTCAGTGACTATGTCCTCCATTGAACCACATCAACAGTCTATCTGTATGTCTGGTCTGTCCCACTGTTTTCTAATGCCATCACAATTTATACCCATACTGTGACAAGGGCAGCATGAAGGCTTATTAGCATTCACAGTATACTGCTAGATCAATGAGCCCAGTATAATAAATATTAATGAGGTAATTAGGAAGAAGCTGCACTCTTGTTGCAGATAACTGCTGTATTTCATGGGACATAAGTGGGCAATTGGTGGGCAGTCACCCTTTTTTTCCATAAGGTGATAGGTTCATTACATTACATATTACATTTCTTGCTGAATAGCTGTTTTATTTACATCAGTTTTATTCATATGTTTTAATATGTAGAAGGCACAATTTAAGCCCTTTGGTCTTTTTCACATAACAGGCGTCTGATGGCTCTTAAGGAGAAGCAGGAGACTGGCGAGTGGCTGTACCATGAGATCTGTATGGGAACTGGGCAGACTTGCATTTTCCCTGGGCTCATTAATAACTATTACCAGTACATTATCTCTTTTGCTGAGGATGAAGCAGGTAAGTAGTGTAAAATGGACTCACCACATGGTATAGTTTCTGCTCTGTAGAAGCTGTGAGTTCAGTTACGTATATATGCTATATATCTTTTTCACTCCTAATCTATTCTTTTAACCAAATTGAAAACGGGAGTCAATTATCCACACATGCAGTTGCACTTGGAGGCAGTCAGTGGATTGAAAAATCACATTAATTAATGCTACCTGCATCAACATGAACTCCTTGTACTTCTGTATAATGCTTGGCACCATCTGCCTTCTTCTTGCTGTGGGAACCCTGGAGCTACCACCACCTCTGAACCAGGCATTGGGTTCAAGGTTCCCATAGTAGCCTGTGTCAATCTGCGTAATGCAGTGATACCAGATACTCTCATGACCCTCAGGCCAGAAATGATCCCAAGAAACTCAGTTTTTTCAGTTTAAATGCATCTAATTTATGTTGAAGAGCAAGTGCAATTACATAAATTGTGACGCAGCAGATGTGACTGCAACAGGTGCAATGCTCCATGGTGACCAAAATGATGCTAGAATTATGGAAAAGATGCATTGTTGGTAAAGAACATGGTCATTGTTTCTGAAATTGCACTTTGCAAACTGTGCTGCAATACGTAAATGACCCCTAATTAGTTAAGAATGTATTTATTTATTTATTTTTAGAAAACATAAAAGATAAAATGAAGTGGAGTTATTTAATACTGTTTTCAGGGCCAGATTTACATAGCGGGCCCCCCTAGGCCCGCTGTCATTCATCGCCCCTGTCCCCTCCCTTTTATTTGCTCAAATTTTCATCATTGGGACTGGAGCAATGGGGATTGGCACATGGCAAATCTAAAAAACTATCGTTTCTCCTACACATCCCTAGTGTTTCTGAACCAATGTGGGTGTGGCTGGGCAGCATGCTGCCCCCTAAAATCCTGCTGCCCTTGGCCCGGGCCTTGGTGGCCTCTCCACAAATCCGGGCCTGACTGTATTCTGCACTGCAAGCAAACCTAGCTTTGTATTCCATGTCCTATTAGGGATTTAACAGGCATGCAAATTTTGTATTGGGTATTGAGTGACCGCTAATTTGTTTAATTTTTTCCATATCTTTGCTTTTTAAGTCCATCTCTTTTCGAAAATGCAACTTTAGGACGTATACTTAAGACTGTTTTGTACATTGTATGCTGGAGAACTTGGTATAACTTGAGTTTTGGTTGTACATTTATTAATATCTCGTAGTGCTGGGCTTAGCAGCAAGCATCTAGCTGTATCCTAACCCTCTCCCCAGTTTGATAAACTTATTTTAAATGAATTGAAGGTTTTTGTTAAAGGAAATGAGCAATTCTAAAATGCTGAAGGATTTTTGGTTACAGGATTTTTTTTTTTTTTAGCAAAACATTCAGACAAGTTATTTGTATTAACATTTGGATGACACATGGAAACTGATGGAGATGTTCCATTTAAATGTTTTTATATGTAGACAATGGTATAGCTGGCATTGAGTAAGAGGCCCTCTTGTGGCCATTATATATACAGAGATCCCCTGAATAGGGATGGGACGTTTTCAAAACCGGCTAGGTATCTATGTAGAATATAAAGATTCTGCATCTTTTTATGTCATATTTGACAAGTACAATTATGGATTTTCTCCTACAAGTAGGACCTGTCTTCTGAAATGTTATAGTTTTAGATTGCAGAATCATTGTGCTGAACTGTATGACACTCTGACGACACTCTTGTAAATGGTGGCCAATTTATTACCTGCATCATCCATCTAGGATTTCTGCCTATCTGCACTTTGCTTTGGATGGTCAGTGTTGATACAAATGACCTGCTGAAGTCCAGCAGTGCAGCAAAACTTTGGTTGGAGCAAACAGACAGGTTCCAAACCAAAGGCTTAAGGGAACTTTAGCAGCAGTGATGCCTGCCTTTCGGTGGGTATCCATGTATTCTGAGGTTAACTTCTGCTTTAAAGTCACTCAATGGCTTTACCAGATCTTAATAGCTGAAAACATGTTTATTTATGTAATAGTTTCCCTGAACAGAGGTGTCAATATGTAAGGGGCCCTCCGGTGATTAAAGGCACAGTTCCCCAGGTTTTCTAAAAAAAAACCTAGCAACAGTTTTATTTGACCGTTGTTACAGATTACTTACCAACCAGGGTACTAAACTATTTCTCTTACAGGTTTACAGGTGATTCACAATACCCCACTTTTAGTAAAATCTGCGAACCCAGCAAAGACCTTTCAGTGCACCACCTACCGGTCAGACAGTCCATTACACGTCCTGCAACCCTCCGTCTCACCCCAGCTAGGCTTTTTCCTTGTGCCACCTTCCTGCTTCAGCCCGTGAACACCACGTCAGTGTTCCTTTGGACCTTTCTGGATAGGCTTTTAAACCAACTTGGCCTGGGTTGTCCGCTGATTCCTAACTTCACACTTCTTCCCTAACTGTGACTGAGCCACGGCGGCTACAGCCACTTCCTTTTAGTTGTGGTGCCAGCTACCCATTCTCACTTGCCCTACCTGGCTAAGGCACTTAGTGTGACACTTTATGATTTGCCTATCTATGCCTTCCAAAACCTGTCTAACTACCCCTTGGGCAGAACCCCTCCCTTTTATACACTTTACCACCTGATCCTCTATCTCCCTCTAGTGGTCGGGGAAATATGTGGTAAAATCCTGCAAATACACCCTTTTAACAATTTTCAACATTCAAAACTCATATACACACCTAACAGGCAGTTTCAATTTTACACCGTCATACACTGTGCCAGTTTTTGTGGCTATATATTGTATGCCATTTTACCATTTATATTGATAAAGATGACTAAAGAATCAATTGTCATTATTGCAAGGCCAGGGAGTGTCAGTTTTGTAATATATTGTGCAACCCTAATCAGGCACCCATGCATGAGTGCTCTTCTTTTTCTGTGTGGCAATTTAAAGCATAGGACATATTCCAGGTGAATCCATCATTTTTCAACCCATGGCAGAACAAATAAAAAGTTTTTTTTACTTCCGCAATAGCTTCACAGCTGCAGTTATTTATATGTACTGTAACTGCATTTTCAGCATTAGCTGTCTCTGGTAGTGACGGTTGAATGCTGTCAAATGCTGACCTTTATGTAGCTGCTGGAGAATGGGAAGGCAGGGGACTTGAATAACAGCTTGTTTTACAGAAAATAAAGGCTGTGTGAATAAAGATCTTTAGGGAGTACTGTCATCTATGCATGTAAAAAGCCCTCAGGAAAGCCAAGTGTTTTGAGTCCATGTGTAGGTGGATCACAGTATCACTGACAGTGCAGGCTTCTTCTTTTCTTTCTCTGTGCCTATTGATTTTACAGTATATCTATTCATTGGGATCTGTCACTGTATGCTTGCAAACTTTTCTAAAGTGACATTTTATATAATGTTTTCCTCACATTTGGTGTTTATTACTCACAGGAGAATTATATTTCATGTCCACGGGAGTGCCAGTTGCCACGTCACCATCTGGTGTTGTGTACAAGATTGTTGATCCATCAAGGTGAGGCAAGATTCGATTAGAATCGATCAGAATTTATTTAATTACATTCAATATTAAACATTTTTTTAATTTTTTGGAGCATTATTTCTCTCATCCTTATTCACCACTGTCACTTTCTGAAGTATTATTTAGCTTCTGTTTGTTATCCCTTAAGTATACAGTGATATGTGAGACCACAGAACAAGTACAATGGGGTTAGTTAGCCTGGGGTTAGTTCTGCTCAAACACCAGTATTTATTATGTTTTAGGATTCCTTATATATATATTAATTTGCAAAAAATTAAAGGTGTGTTTCACCTTTAAGTTAACTTGTAGTATGTTCTAGAATGGCTAATTATAACTTTTCAATTGGCCTTCAAATGAGTCACTGACCCCATCTTAAAAAAAAACAAATGTGCGGCTGCACATTTATTTTTATTGCTACTTTTTTTTACTCATTTTATAGTCAGGCCTCTCCTATTCATATTCCAGTCTCTTATTCAAATCAGTGCATGGTTGCTAGGGTAATTTGGAACATAGCAAACATATTACTGAAATTGCAAACTGGAGAGCTACTGGATAAAAAGCTAAATAACTTGAAAACCACAAAAAAATAGAAAATGAAAACCAAATTGTAAATGGTCTCAGAATATCCCTCTCTCTGAAAGTTAATAAAGGTTAGTAAAGGTGAACAACACCTTTAAGTTGGGTTGAAAAATATCAACGTTAATTAAGTTCAACCCCTCCAAATGAAACCCAGCATTTCACTTTGTAGACTGTGTATGTTCACTCTATGATCTATAAAATACAATAAAACAACACTTCTAGGGGCCAGTAACTTGATTTAGGGAAATTTTGTTAACTTTATTATTTCTTTTCCACTTCCATACTGGAGTTAAATAGTTTTGTATTTAAGCTCTCCTCATTTCTCAATCACAGCTATGGAGATGCCTGTGCAGTTCTTGTATGTCCTTACAGTTTTATCATCTTGGTCTCACTATGGATCATGTGATGACCTCTAAGTCCATCATTCATGACAATTAACCCCTATATGTAATAAAATGCACCAGGAGCAGTAACCTATAACAACCAAGGTTTTCAGTTGATTTATTTACAAAAGGCCTAATATTTGATAACTTAATAATCTGTATTTTTGATGGGAGTAAAAAAAAAAATAATACGTGTTTAAAGGACTATTATTTTGTGTGCCATTTATTGAAATTGGTATAAATACTTTCCTAAACTTAGCTGCTGCATTTATTAAACTCTAAATAACCTATTTCCTTGGATTACTAATATTTAAATTGTGCATGCTTGAAATGATTAATCATGCATGTGCTCTCATTAAGACTGTGCTGATGAATAGATCTCATATTCACTCTGCAGAAGCACAGCTCCAGGCAAACACTCACTGATTTCCCTGTAGTGATTCTTACAGTATCCAAGTCCCTTCACTGATATTTTGTTTCCAAAGGAGAGCACCCCCTGGCAAATGCCGCTTCCATCACAATCCGGTAAAAGTGAAAAGTGAAATTATCAACTTTGTGCCAAAAGAGAGTAAGTAGATGGGGTTTTAATGGAAAGTTCTGTATGAAAATAGATAGACTTGAACAAATACATTATACTGTGTTGTACTTTTTTCTTCATTTAAACCTAGATTTCGGTCACACTTGTTGACTTTTTGTCAAGAGAAGAAACACACAAAGAACAACACTACCATATATGTAGATACACTACAGAGGAACCCATCATTCTTAAAATGCAATACATGTAGAATGGAGCTTTTCCCAGACATGGCAGAACTCTTATTTTATTTTAGTGGTCATTCTTTTAGTGATTTTGTTCACAGTGAGTTAGCTCCAAGCTGGGCATTGTTTGAATGCCCAGCTTGGTGTGTACTATAGCTGCTGCCATCCTTGCGATTCACAGCAGCCTCTACTAAAGGTAAAGTTATCAGTTAGGACAGGTACTAAAGGGTGTATTTACTAAAGGACAAATGTTACAATTTCAAGTATAGGTATGGGACCTGTTATCCTGAATGCTTGGGAACAGGGTTTTCCAGATACAGGCTTTTTCTGTAATTTGGATATTCACCTTTAAATCTGCTAAAAATCATTTAAACATGAAATAAACCCAATAGGCTTGTTTTGCTGCTAATTAGGATGAATTATATCTTAGTTGGGATCAAGTACAGGGTACTGTTTTATTTTTACAGACAAAAAAGGAAATCACTTTTAAAAATGTAGATTATTTGGATAAAATGGAGTCAATGGCGTGGCGACCATCACGTAATAATTTTTTCTGGATAGTGGGTTTCCGGATAAAGAATCCCATACTTTTTTTTGGCAAAAATTTAAATTTTCCACTGCCTCAGCAATTTATTAATATGCTTATTTGTCATATTAACTTTGCATTGTTGCACATTTGCATGTTTTTCGCCAAGTTAAATCACGCCATTGTGAAAATGTGCTAATTTGGAGTATTTTCACCAAGACTAATTTTTCCTGGTTCTTTTCAGGCTGGCAATCTACCATTATAAAGACAGAGCAGCAGGGAAATATGCTGGTGAATTCATGCAGAAAATGCCAATAAAGTTTTGGCACATTAAGCTCATTATGGGACAAGTACAATTTACAGAAAATATGCCTGACATACTGTATTACGTGAACGGTGGTGGAGCTAAACAAGGGAAAAATTTAGCCTTTATGCCCGTTTATCTCTGACTTCTTCAGCAGCAGCTGCAATGTTCATATATATATATATATATATATATATATATATATATATATATATATATATATATATATATATATATATATATATATATATATATATATATATATATATATATACATCAAGATATTGTGACTCATAGGCACACTGTGAGTATCTTATGCTTTTCCCACAGTGCTTTTGATGTCAAAGATACAAATAATATACCTGCTCAGCACAGATTTAGTGACTCCTTTATACTGCTTTCCTCTCTAAAGGTCTTCCCAATTCTTCTACAGTGTTCTTTAGGATCCAAAGAAACCCTTGTTAAAATAGCAGCGTGGCACAAATAGAATTCTATATAAAAAGCACACTTTCTGAACATTTTTTTCCCCTAATTTTTAAAGTTCAGTATAAAGTTAAATTTAACCTTTACTAAACACCAAGAATGAAAGGATTTTTCTGCTAAAAGCTTTCCTACTGTTCTTGGGTAGAAAAGCAGGCGTTTCAACAAAACGACTCGCTGCGCACAGAGCAGTGTCCATAGCTGTATGTAGGTCACCACTGTTCGCAATTGGAATAGTTCTTGTTGTCTTGGCAACAAAGATCGGGTGAATCCGTATAATTTTCATTCATGTTGACATCTGCCTGTCCAAGAAGCCAACCAGATGTGAAGTGGCCTCTTGAAAGCATGTTTGGTTTAGAATGTAAATGAGATTGCGAATCAGCATTTTATTATGCAAAATACAAATAGGTCACTAATAAAAAGAACATCCTGGCAAGTCTCAAAGTTGAAGCTAAATGAAAGGAGCAAAGGTAGTCTGTTTCTAATGATTGTTTAGCAGGCATTTATGCTCTACGTGACTCACAAACTGTTTAAGCAGTGGCCCCTAGGTATGTAACCCCTAGAAACCCAATGGAACTTGGATGAAATTAAAAATGAAATGCTCTGGAAAGCCCTGTTTATTGTACAGGTATGGGGCATGTTATCCAGAATGTTTGGAACCTGAGGTTTTCCGGATAATAGATCTTTCAAAAATTTGGATCTTCATACAGATTAGAAAATCATTAACATTAAATAAACCCAATAGGCTGGTTTTGCTGCCAATAAAGGTTAATTATATGTTAGTTTGGATCAAGCACACAGTATTTTTTTTTTATTACAGGGAAAAAGGAAAAGGTTTTTAAATCTTTAGATTAATTGGATAAAATGGAGTCTATAGGAGATGGCATTTCCATAATTCTGAGCTTTCTGGATGAAAGATACCATACCTGTATATCTTTATTGGAGGAAAAAATAAGTATTTCTTTATACGAGAAGTGATGAGTACTAGAAATTTTTTTTTAAAAAAACTTTTTTTTAGCACGCATGTTATTACTTTAGTCATTATTTGGCTGCAGGTATGTCACGAGCAACATTCCATGTGAGGGTTCCTGCTGAGGAGATTACATTTTACCTACTCCACTGTCATCACTTAAGGTCCTTTTCATTTGATATTATCAAGAGTGGTGACAGGTGCTTTTTTAGCTGAACATCGGTGAATGTATTGCCCTGTGTGCCATATCATTATTAAAAACTGCATTACACTGTTGGCACAGGTGATTTTTGGTTGAGAACTGTCTGTAATTGCTGCGTCAGGCAGTTTCTGTTCATGTGACTGATATGTAGCATGGGTGGTTTGAAGTGTTTTTCTGCCAGCATAAATACTCTACCATTATCTTCATCTTCTACAGTAAAGGCCATATAGACACATGACCGGGACTCCTCAATTGACCCCTTACTTTCAGCCATTCCACTGAACCCCATTGCTACATACCTTAATGAAAACCAGAAATGGGGTAAATGGCCACAGCATTTATTCACATTTTATCAAATAAATAGGACCTTGCCAGCCTCACCCCAAGGCAATATTCAAAGCCAGAATTCCATAAGATATTGCTAATATGCTCTGCCGCTCCTCACTTGAGATCAGCACTATGTCATTATATCCACCACTGAGTATAAGGCTGCCTCTACCTACAGAGAGGATGGCCCCAAACTCTGTTAGAAGCAGGAGCTGCATCTCCCACCATGAGAGAAGTTCAGCAGCCCTGCTGTTGGTCCTGAATCTGCAATGTGTAGATGATTGGAAATCCAATCAGTTGTCACCTAGCACAAGCAGTAGTAGTAACTGTATAATACACTGTGCAGTCGCAGCCTGCCAATTATGCCTCAAGAGGGAAAATTTCCTTCCTGACCCAATTGGTAATCAGAAGCATTTCCTGGATTAAGCATTTGCTTTTTCTTTGTAATAAATAAAAAAGAAACCTTTACGTGATCCCAGCTAAGATATAATTAATCCTTAACGGAGCAAAAACAATCATATTGTGGTTAAACTGTTAAAATTATATTTTGGTAGATTTAAGATATGCAGATCCTTATAGGAAACCCCACGTCCCAAACATTCTGAATAACAGATCCAATAACCTTACAGTGACTTCCAAGAACAATATCCCTTCATCCAAATACATTATATGTCTTAAGAGGCAGTGGGTACTGGCACCATGCTGTATTGTACATGTATGGGACCTATTATTCTGAATCCTTGTGTTCTGGATAAAGTTTTTTTCAGTAATTTGGATCACCATGCATTAAATCTGCAAAAAAGCATTTAAATGTTAAATAAAGCAAATTAGATTGTTTTTACACCAGGATGACGTTACCAAGTTCATACAATTAAAAAAAAAAAAATAGAATTGTTTCCTGTAACTATACCCTATGGACCTTTCTTTAATTTGTAGTTTTCTGGATAATGGCCTTCTAGATAACATATCCCACACATGTACAATAAATACAGACAGAGGCAGTGGGATTTCTATACCCAATACATTATATACTTAAAATGATAAATCGACCTGTGGGGAAAAAATCCCTACCCCCCAGGTAAACCTCCCTCCCTCCTCCCCCCAGGCTAACTACCCCCCCCCCGGGGAAATGCCCCATACTTCATACTTATCCCTCGCGCAGATTCTTCCAGCAAAGTTCCACTCGTCCATCTTCTGCGTCCTCTGTAAACTGACTGCGAGACCAGTATTCCTGCGCATGCGCAGTTGGCTGGTTTGCGCAACTGCGCATGCGCGTAATTACACGGAAATTGCTGATCTCCCAGTCAGCTTACCAAGGACGCAGAAGATGGATGCGTGGAACTTCGCTGGAAGAATCTGCGCCGAGGGGTAAGTATGGGGCATTTCCCCGGGGGGTAGTTAGCCTGGGGGGTGGAGGGAGGTCTACCTAGGGTGGGGGTAGGGTTTTTTCCCCACAGGTTGATTTCTCCTTTAAGGCTATGGGCACATGCGGCTGATCCACTGCACACAGCCAATCTGCTTGGCTCAGCCCACTCCTGTGCCTGTACTTACAGGGACTGCAGTGGCCTGGGTGCAGACACAGAGTGGATTATGGCCTAGAAATGACTGAGTATGCATTTTTGCACTGAAATTCACTTCAAATTTCAGTGCAAAAATGTAAACTCACTAATTTCTAGACCATAATCCACTCTGTGTCCACTTCCCCCTTCCCATGTAGAATGTGCACACGTATAACTGGTCAGGCACTGGAGACACGCAGGAGATTTTCAAATCTCCCGCATGCCAGTCTCCAGTGCTCATATTTGGATTCAGCTGGGCGGCATGCCCAGCCCCTGTAATTCTGCCGCACTAGGCCTGGGCCTTTGTGGTCTTGCCTCAAATCCGGGCCTCATGACATCACTAAGCTCCGATTATAGCCGATGACATCACTAAGCACCATTTACAAGGATATAATTTAGTCATGGCTCTTGTGTATTGTAGTATTACACACTACACTATCAATGGTATTCATTTAATTGCTGTTACCACTACTACTTTGGTAATCCTGCATTATAGGTTTATTTGTGATACTGGCATCTACAGAGATTTTTCTTTTACCAGTCATATATGCACGTCGCTTGTATCTTTGGCATTTAGTTTTTATCAGCTGCTACTAAAATGTACTCTTGATACAATGTTTTACTTTTGGAATTTTTATTTACTATATATTTTTTCCTCAATTTCTAGAGTTAATAATAAAAACAACATCCACTAAAAGCTCTAAAGTAAAGTCTACAGCTAAACCATCTGGAAGAACTAAAACCACAGCCCAGACTCCAGTTAGTTCTACTCCTGATTGGATTGAACAGCTATTGAAGCTTCTGCAAAGTCCAACAGAGAAAGCAAGGGTAAAGGTCCCAACCACAACTCGACCTGCCACAACGAAAGCTCCAAGGTCAAGAAAAGGTGGAAAAAGTGGTGAGAGGAGGGGCCACAAAAAGAAAACTGGTAATTCAGAAACAAAACAAATCTCTTCTGAGGTGCATAATGGAGCAGTACGTTTGGTAAACAGTCAAAACAAGTCTGACCGCGGGAGGGTTGAAATCTTCATTAATGGAGAATGGGGCACAGTTTGTGATGATCTGTGGAACACCAAGACAGCAGCAGTGGTATGTCGCCAGCTGGGATTTTCTCATGTTGTTAAAGCCAGCAAACAAGCAGAGTTTGGCAGTGCAAATAATCTGCGGATACTTCTTGATGATGTTCAGTGCACTGGGAAGGAAAAGACCTTGCTTGACTGTAAACATAAAGGGGTTGGAAAACATAACTGTACACATCAAGAAGATGCTGGAGTTATATGCAGCCATAAAGAAAACACTGAAACCTAAAAAACTGTAGGAATAATAACCATTAGTCTGAAACAAAACATTTGTCATAACTTATTTTAGGAATATCTTACAGACATCATCTTCTCTCCAGACCAGCTTTGGAGCATGATTTTAAAGCTAGCCTATATCTCCGATAGGAGAAAACAAACAAGTAGTGTACACCCATTTGTTGTTGAACTCCTTCTCCTAGTATACAACTGTTGAGGGGTGGGAGGAGTTAAGAAATCATCAATGTTCCATATGCTCTTTGGTTGTAATGGACCAGCTTTGATACTCCTGTACTAGGACATCAATCCTATTTACAGGGAGGAATTCTGTGAGATTTGAAAGAGTTGTAGTAAGAAAAAATCGGAAGCGGTAAAGCTTTGCTATCACTAATTCTGTAAATAATCTAGATTCCAGAAAGTTATTATTTTTTAATAAATTAAAACCTATTATAGGCTGGTAATTATTACTTATGTTCAAAGTATGTTCGAAGAGTTCTTTTAAAGAATAATATTTTATACATTTTCATTTGTTAAAAATCTCTTGCCAATGCTGTTTTAATATTAAAAATATTTTCTCAAAATTTATCCCAAGGAATGATTTTGCAATTTTTGTTGAAATATGTATGACAGTAACACAACATTTCGCCTGTGTGATTTAGAATACATTAATTTTCTCATCTTCTGCTATTAACTAACCACCTCGTGTGATTATGTATGTATCAAGACTGAACATACCCAAAACCATGCACTGAGGGAAAGATTCAGTAAAACAAAACTGGGTGACTGTGTATTTCCTTTTTTTTTTTTTTATCAAATAAAAATATTTCACAAAGATAAAAAACTGTATATAAATATAAAGACTTATTTACAAATGCAAAGAAAATTTCAATTACCATGTTTTTACCCACAATTCAAAAGAGACTTCAGAGTTTCAGAGTGGCAATGAGGACACGTTCGTTATGAACAGTGTCAACAGCACAAACTTGTTCAAGGTTTCAAAGGTCTCAAGTGCTGCTGCCCACAATGGAAGTATTTGGAAATCGTACATAGACTGAACGGTATGTTCAGATTATTTCAAGAGTTAACATTTAATAATTTATGTGGATAAAATATTCAGGTGGAATAATAAAATACAGTTTGTTATATACTCCTATATATTGAGTATGTAATACCATAAACCCATAGCATTGTACATACCCTGTATTTGGTATTATAAGACTGGATGAAGATTGGATGATGAAGCAAGGTATGCAAGGACCATTACTTTATTTTTCTTATAACCTCATGCATGTGCAATTTATTTCAAGTAATCTTTTTTGATACGGGAAAAGCTATATGTGTCTAATATCTTGCTTTGGTATGGAATTACATTATATATAAGTATTTGAAGTGCCTTTTTATGAGAACATACTATATATACACCCACACCCACCCACCGCACGTTCACTGGAGGAGACCCAGGTGCTACTTCATTATGCTGAGTTATTTCATATCCAAAAAAAATAGGTGCACACTGGGATTTTTTTTTAAAAAAAAAATTAAAAGTCCATAATTTTATTTATTACTTTTAAAAACAGGTCAATGTTTCGGCCTCCTTCTAAGACCTTTATCAAGACCCCTTAATAAAGGTACTAGAGGGAGACCAAAACGTCCATAAAATGAAGGAATTTTTAATTTTTTTTTATACATCCCAGTGTGCACCTATTTTTCTGGACATATATAAATAATTATATATACAGTGTATGTGTGTGTATCTCTCTCTCTCTCTCTCTCTCTCTATCTATCTATCTATCTATCTATATAATCGCAAAAAGGGGATCAGCACTACTCAGGTCTTGAAAATTAAACAGAATTTATTTAATAAAATAGTAGCAGACTGATGTTTCAGCTGACTCCTCAGCCTATCTCAAAGTGCCAAAGTCAATACTGCACATGTAGTTTGTATTCATCTCTCCTAGCCGAAAACACTAAATTAAAAACAACACCATAATAGCAATAATATAACAAAATTTTTCCAAGTAGAATGTGGGAATGTTCCTATATGTTAATACTTTTATCTGTTGCGATTGTATGGAGATGTTTGTTGATCGTGCAACCAGGCAACTTACTGCATCTTATTGCAGCGCCGGCTCCACGTGTCTTTTTATATATATATATAATTTTACCTACAAAAACTGGGAAAACTTATTGACTCGAGTATAAGCTTATAGTGAGAAATGCAGCAGCTGGTAATTTTCCTCCCATGCTACATATGGAAAAACAAGCAGTCCTCTCCATATATATTTAAATAGCAATTCCATGCACTTTATTCTACACACAGCCCAAAAGACTGAGATCAAAGCAGTGGCACAGACAGTTTACACAGTTTGGCATATGGATCATACATTTTTAGCCTCTCGTGCAGTTGGTAAACTACAGATCTCGCCTGAAAGGGTTCCCGGGGAATGCTGGGAGTTGTAGTACATATAGGCCGGAGGGTAGGGAGAATACAGTAGGTGAATAACTTACATCCATGCAGTAGAGGAAAGGGAGGTGAGGGCACGGTGTAGGCTAGCCAAAATAAAGCGCAATAGCACGAGCGAACCGACCCGCCCTTCCCTGATGTGCGGCCAACGGACAGGGGCTCATGAGGGATGACAGACGTCGTCACCCTCATGAGCATAGCTGCTAGGCAGTCAATCACGGGTCGCTAAGGAGCGTCTCTTCGAGTAGAGGGCGGTGCTATAAGAAGCTGCTATGCTAGGAGATGGGCATAATCAGGAAGTGTGCGAGCTGCCGGGGGAACGTCGCGTCGATCAACTAGGTACCGTAAGTTTTATACTGACTAGAGTATAAGCCGAGGTAGACTTTTTCAGCATATTTTGGGTGCTGAAAAACTCGGCTTATACTCGAGTATATACGATATATATATATTGTTTCACAGAGGAATATCGCCACTGATCACAAATTGAGTGACTGCCCTAACATTAATTACAGAAGGGCCTCCCCAGTCTCACACTAAAAATAATCCATTTGAATGCTATCCATCCCATAAGTGAAATATCAAATGTTAATATCTATGCCAAAATACAGGAACTAGCAGGAGTGTAACTATAGAGGAAGGGGGGCCCAAGAGGTATAGGGGCCCCATAAGGCCCTAATTCATATACAATTTCAATAAATATTGGTAAAAGAAGTCAAGCTAGAGATATTTTGGAGGCCTGAAAAATAATATGCTGTAGGGCCCAGTAATATCTAGTTACACCACTGGGAACTGGCAACAAGTAAAACAAAAATGCAATCAAAGGTATATCCCAAAAATGTGCCCTATTCTAGGATTATAGTCTATATGTAACACCTATTTGTGCCATACGGGGTTAATTCACCAGCTAGTGCAATAGAGCATGGGTTACACGTGACTTTAACACTTCAGGCTACGGCCTTCGCTATATGGAAGATTAAAGGTGTAGTGTAACTAGGAAAATAGCATATAGGTTGTTTTTCTTACATTAGAGATGTTTATTGAAACTAATTGATTCTATAATGTGTTATGCATTTTAATGTTATGTTTAAATGAAAATGTTATACATAAAATATAAGAAAAATGTAGACAACAGGAAAAATCAGAACTAGAAAAAACTCAATACAAACTTTATAATATGGTTTTAATATGTTGTAACTTTTGTAATGGGATTTTTAGAACAAACTTTTTAACCCGTCATACCCGCTCATAAAGTCTCGAAATATATACATTCCTTTCAGATTCGGGTTTTGCCAACCTCTGTAGACGTAGCCTCAAGTGACTGATTTGCCCAGTTTGTGTGGGTAGGCATAGATTGGGAGAACATCATCTGAGGAGAAAAAGCCATCATTACGTTAGAGAAAAATGCTATGTTATCTTCAGAAGGACCAGCACTCCAATTTGTTGCAAATCAAATTGTTTTTATTATGTGCAGCTGTACATCCAAAGTTTAGGCTCAATTTAGGTCCTATCTCTCATCCTAGACCATCCATAACACATAAAACTATTCTATACATTTGAGAAACAAGTCATATATTTGGGAGGCTCAGAAGAAATTAAGCTGTGCGGTTCAGTTATTTATATTTACTCTAATAGGAGCAGATTCATCATCAAGTGTGAAATTAGAGCTCACCACAGAAAAACTCACTTTCTATTATTTTTTATGGGATTTTCAATGGGTAACGGGGAGGCACTTTATTTAAGTTGAATTTCAAATTCAAGTGAGTTTTTCTAAGCTCGAATCTAATTTGAATAATTCCCTGGTTGAATTTGAATTTTCTATTCGACCCTTGATAAATCTGCCCCTTAGAGGCATATGATAAACATGCTTTTAAAATTTCACAGGAATGAGGAGAAAGGGGGTGTGAGATTCATCAAACCTCGCACTTTGATGAATCTGCCCCATTATGAAATGAGTATGGTATGTGCTCTGTGAAAAACAAAATTGAAATAAATCAAAGAATTTGAAAAAAAACCTTCATATTATTGTTAGCATTGGCCAAAAGTACAGATTTATACTAAAAATACACCTTGGTGTATGTACAATGTCGAATCCTGGTCCTTGGTGGATTTGAAATGCTTAAAGGAGGCTAAAATTAAGTAAGCTTTATCAGAAAGGTCTATATAAATACACCAGTAAACCCTCAAAGTAATGCTGCTCTGAGTCCTCTGTCAAAAGAAACACTGCATTTCTTTTCTTCTATTGTGTACACATGGGCTTCTGTATCAGACTTCCTGTTTCCAGCATAAACCTCCAGGGCAGGGCTTGAGCATGCTCAGTTTGCTCCTCTCCCCCTCCCTCCTCCCATCCCTGCTGTAATCAGAGGTCAGAGCTGTAAGTGAGCAGGGAGAGACTCAGGCAGGAACTGATGTCACACCAAGCTTAAATGGCAGCTGCTATCCTAAACAAATAGAGACAGTGTCTAGAGCTGTTTACTCAGGTATGGTAAAGCATTCTGCAGAATAAATATAGTGTTCTAGCTTGCACTATTGTGGCTAATCTCTTGGCAATAAACTGTCTTGGAGCTTTCCTTCTCCTTTAAGAGACTGACCTTTTATTGTCTTTATTTTATCTTTTTAAATATTTAATTTTTAACCTAATTCTGTTAATGACTGCTAGTTAGGACAGCCCACTTTCCCATGCTACTTGTTTTTATGTTACCCAGAGCATACAAACAACAGACTAAAGTTATCTGTCTGCCTCAGTTTTCACACAGTGATCATGGGGCTGTGGACTCTCTTCGGCTGGGCAACCCTCCTGCTGCTGGCACTGGCTCTGATCTGCTTCCTCCTGTACTGTGGCTATATTCAATATATTCATATGAAGTATGACCACATCCCAGGACCCCCCAGAGACAGGTGAGTGACAAATTCACAGTTAGAAGGTTAAATGAAAACCAACAAAAAACTGCCTAACTGCATGAGATACTTCCACATGAAGCCAATGGGATAATGGTTATTTATACTGCATACATTTAGCTGCTTGTATCATTTATAGGGAGCTTTTCCTTTATAGAATAACGTGAACAATGGATACAAACACCAGATACATTATCTTTTTACACTGAACAAGGGACAATGTTGAATTTCACAAAACAAATTCAAATTTACTTATGAATTGTAACTTAAAGGACCCAACCAAAATGTTATTTTTATTATTCATAACTGCTGATGATAAGAGCTAATTTATTATTTCTTGCTATAGTTTACAAATACTTGGTAAAATGTATTCTAATTATGTATGTGTCTGGCTACTTTAACTCGTTGTGTAATTCTGCCGGTATAGAATAGGATCTGTTAACCCCTAACATAAACTAACCCCAGTGGCTGCCACCATTTAGAATTCCATGTAATTCTCAGGATATGTGCATAGCCGAAGGCCTATATGGAGCGTGGCACCGACTATCTAGCTAACCGTTAACAGTACAACATGGGATAATATATTTATTTAGCATATTTATTTGTCTTGGGTAATAAACTACATATATTGCTTTTACTTGTAATAAGTTGCAAGAAATGCCAAAGTTTGAAAGAGGGCAAAGTTTTTTTCTGTAATTGGAATTTGCAACCTTGTCATTATGTTTTTATTTCAGTTTCATCTTTGGACAATCACCTACAATTTTAAAATTAATGAAAAACAAGAAGGTGGTCTACGATCAGTTTTTGGATTGGTAAGTTATATTCAACAGGAATAGCTAATGGTAATCGTGCAATGCCTTCAGTGTGTACTCTGAGAACAATCAAACCAACTATCACAGACCTAAGTGTATGTTGTAGGCAGTTGACAGTTGGTCTTTATGTATTCTTTTTTGTAGTTTTCTAATTATTTACATGTGGCTATTTTTGTTGCTATGGTTTATTTACCCTAGAAATCAGGTAGCAGTTTGAAAGTTGGAATCAAAAATAGTACAGTACAAAAAATGGTAGAGGGCCTTTTTGCCCCCTTGTATGCAGCAAGAGTTTTTTCACATTTCAGGTCTTATATTGGGACAATATCATACTAGTGATACAGTTAGAAGGCTGCTAATGCTGTTTTATTTTCAGGGTGCAAAAGTATGGACCAGTTATTCGAATCAATGCCTTTCACAGAGTGCTTGTGCTTGTTAACAGCCCCGAGGGAGTAAAGGTATGAAGTTATACCCTGAGTTTTGTCTCATAGGACTGTCTATAATCAGTGGCGATACACACAATGGTTGCGGGGACTACTTGGTATTTGAGAGAGATTGGGTTCATGTCTCTACCCTAAAACAAGCAAACAAAGTACAATCATGGTACACACAATGGTATTAACACAGTCTTTACACACAAATTATCTACATTTACTAATGACACAGTATAAATATGGGATCTTATATCTAGAAACCCATTATCCAGAAAGCTCTGAATTATGGGAAGGCCATCTCCTATAAATTCCATTTTAAACAAGTAACTTCACCTTTTTTAAAAATGTTTTCATTTTTCTCTGTAATAACAAAACTGTGTTGTGTACTTGATTACGCACAAACTTGACAATATCATCCATACTGGGGGCTAAACAATTCAATGGGGTTTTTCATTTTGAATTATTAGAAGATGTAAGGAATGGTGATCCAGCTTACAGTAAGACCCCTTATCCAGAAATACACAGGTCTCGAGCATTCTGCATAATAGATCCCATACCTGTATTACCATTTAAGCTTGCACATGAGGGCACACTCTACCTACACAGTCATCAATTTGCACAGTCACATTTTTATAAAAATCACTAGGGTCATGGATAGTAATAATTAATTTGATTTTTTAAAAGGGTTGTTCACCTTTAAATGAACTTTAAGTATGATGTGTATAGTGATATTATTATTAAAGATGAGTAATAAAAAGTAGGAATAACAATAAATGTTTATCCTTACAGAGAATTAGTTTTTTTAATGGGGTCAGTGACCACCATTTGAAAGAATCAGAAGAAAAAGGCAAATTATTCAAAAACTATAAAAAAAAGTGAAGACCAATTGAAAAGTTGCTTAGGATTAGACAATCTATAACATACAAAAAGTTAACTTAAAGGTGATCCACCCCTTTAAGGCACCTAGAACTAAAGTCAAATAATCACCAACACTCTCTTTTCCCCAGTTGACAGACTCTAAAGTTATCAGCTTCTTAGTATTGCCAGTATATGGCAATAGGGAGGCATAAAAAAATCCTTCTATATATTATAATTGAATATTTTAAAAATTTGTAGTAGTAGTTTTAATTCTGTCCTAAAAAAAAATCGATGAGGCTTTTGCGCTTAAAGGGGTGATTCACCTTTTAGTTAACTTTTTGTATGTTATAAATTGGCTAATCCTAAGAAACTTTTCAATTGGTCTTCACTTTTTCTTTTTTATAGTTTTTGAATTATTTTCCTTTTTCTTCTGATTCTATTCAGCTTTCAAATGGTGGTCACTGACCCCATTTAAAAAATAAACGCTCTGTAAGGCTAAAAATTTGTTGTTATTGCTACTTTTTATTACAAATTTTTCTATTAAGGCTCTCTCCTATTCATACTCCAGTCTCTCAGGGTTAGTTCACACGAGGAGATTCAGGGAGATTTTGTCGCCTGGCGACTAATCACCCTGTCTTCTGAGCGACAATCTCCCCGAACGACCTCAGCGTGTCTTCCCATAGGCTATAATGAAGAGTCGCCTGCGACTAAGGAAAACGCATTGCCTGGGCGACTAAGGAAAACACATTGCTGCGTGTGCTTTAGCGCAGGCGACTTTTCATTATAGCCTATGGGAAGACTTGCTGAGGCAGGTCGGGGAGATTATCGCTCAGAAGACGAGGCAAATAGTCGCCAGGAAACAAAATCTCCCCGAATTTCCTCGTGTGAACTAACCCTTATTCATATAAATGCATGGTTGCTAGGATAATTTGGACCCTAGCTACCCGATTGCTAAAACTGCAAACTGAGAGCTGCTGAATAAAACTAAATAACTCAAAAAAACACAAATAATAAAAAATGAAAACCAATTGCACATTGTCTCATAATATCACTATACACATCATACTAATAAAGTTCATTTAAAAGTGAACAACCTCTTTAATATAGGACGAGAGCCCTCCGTCAGTACAAACATATATGCTAATTTGCAGTATTGTAGTTTCCTATGGCAACTAATCTGACCTTTTTAAATGTATAGTAGTAGACAGTCCAATGCTGATTGGTTGCAATGCACAACTGCACTGGTGCAATTTAGTACTTATATTAGTAAACGGGCCCTTTTGGCTTTAACTATATTCTTACACTAGGTAGATCCACCAGCAGCCTAAATTTAGGCATAAATTATATTCCATTAGATATACTGAATTAATATTAGCAGCAGCTAAAAGGGCCATTTTCAATAAATGGATTGATAGCAACCCTCATTCTATAAAATGTGTCTTCTGAGTTGAAAACCCTTTGTTTTAATTAAACAATTGACTTTACTTTTGACAACACAAAAAATTGTGTTGTCTCTATCTCAAATTGATAAAGAACAGTTGGACAAGATTCTTTATTCTTCTTCAAGGACTTATGCAATCTATTCTATCATCTGCAAGTCCAGCTAATCCAATTTATATCTGATCTATGTTTACTTTTATTGCCAACTTATTATCCATTGTACTAAATTGATATTTACAGTTATACAATATAATACAAAATGTATGTATTGCTTATCTTAATTATCCTGTTATGGATTTTTGATCATTCTTATTTTTTTTTTGTCATTCTTCATTGTATTTACCTAAATTGAAAATAAAATATTAGAATGAAAAAAAAAAAAGTAGTTCCACCACATCATGAGACTGGCAAAGCAGACAACATGTTCGCTACTTAGGAGTGCCTAAAAAATGGCATTTCCACCCTGTCCAATCTTAAAAAACTAGATATACTGTATCACCTTATAGGTGTAAGAAGGAGATCATAATATGTTTTAATGAAAGCTTTAAGAAGATTGTTCATCATTCCCATCAGTCCATGCCCCAGTGCAGCTAATAATCTGTTAATAATGTAAGGTTCCTATCACCTTTCATTTCACATTCACTCAACAAACTAATGCCAGGTTCAACAGGAGCCAATTAATCTGTAAAACTGAAAACAGGCATGGGATCTGTTATCCAGAAAGCTCCGAATTACAGGATGGCCATCTCCCATAGACTCCATTTTATTCAATTGATCCAAATTTTGAAAAAATATTTCCTTTATTTCCTTCAACTGTACCTTGTACTTGAATCAAACTAAGATATAATTAATCCCCATTGAAAGCAAAACCAGCCTATTGGGTTTATTTAATGTGTTCATGATTTTCTAGTAGACATAAGTTATGAAGATCCAAATTACAGATCTGTTAACTGGAAAACACCAGGTTCCAAGCATTCTGGATAACAGATTCCATACCTGTACCATTATCTACATTACATGTTATACTGAGGCGTTGATGCTTTTTCCTGATTTATTTGGTACCCAGGAATTTCTAATGTCACCAAAATATTCCAAGGATGAGGTATATGATCATGTTGCTACTCTATATGGAATGAGGTAGGTACCACCCAGATGTTTGAAAAACAAAGTGTATGCAAAAATAAATGTTGTTTCTTTTTTTCTCTGAAAGCAAAAGATAATTTTGTGTAGGACTGATCTATTAATATAATTACTGACTTGTTTCCTTCTCATGCAATATTAACAAGAGATGCACAAAATAAATCTATCTATCTATCTATCTATCTATCTATCTATCTATCTATCTACCTACGGTTTTCTACGGTTTCCAATTGGTTCACTTAGCAGAATGTAAATATTTGTAATATAAAAGATAAACCTACCTTGCCTGATCTATGTTGAAAATATGAACAAATGTTAGCTGATGTCTAATGTAAAATATTTAAGGTTTTTCGGCTTAATTCAAATGCTTCACATAAAGCTGAAAAGGAAACAGGCTCACACAAAGTTTATTGAAACATCTACTGCTTTATTTGAGCCCACTTGGGGAAACATGTTCAGACCACCTTGTCCTTCCCAGGTGTGACCTGCACAACACGTATTAAAATACACAACTTGAGTCATATACAGTAAATACAGTAACTGCATAGCTAACCTTTCATGTCTAACCTTTCATGTCTGATGCTTATTCCAGGTTCATGGGAAAGGGTTTAGTGACTGATAAAGATCATGACCATTGGTACAAGCAGAGGAGGATGATGGATCCTGCTTTCAGCAGAACGTAAGGACACTAATAATGTTGTAAAAAAATGATTTTAGACTGTTGTCTATGCTAGAAACAAAGTACAAAACTGATGTAACTCATATACTGTATATACTGTATATACAGTATATTAAAATCTTTAATTTGCTGATTTTGTTATGGTTCAACTTTATGGAAAGGGCCTGAGCCGGTTCAAAGTTTTCCTCTTTCAAATGACAGAAATCTACATGTTCAAATGATAGAACCTATTTCCCTAAAGGTGGTCATACACGGGCCGATAAAAGCTGCCGACAGACCGAGTCGGCAGCTTATTGGCCCGTGTATGGGGCCCTCCGATGGGCTTCCCTGATCGATATCTGTCCGAAAGTCGGCCAGATGTCAATCGTACGGGACTAAAAATCCCATCCGATCGCGGCCGCATCTGTTTGTTGATGTGGTCCCGCAATCCGACCGCCCATTACCCATCGTTAGGATCCGATCGTTGGGCCCTAGGATCAGCCCGATATTGCCCACCTCAAGGTGGGCATATCGGGGAGAGATCCGCTTGTTTGGCGACAACTATGTACAATTCGGTTGCCTACTTGCACATGACTACATTAAATCTTTCATGGTTGGCCTGGGTCATTACAAATAATAAAAAGAGATCTTTTTTTTTAGTGGGGGCATTTTAAGTTGTTGACACCAGACTTAGACATCAGCCAATAAGATAGGCTATAATTTACAAACTGGTAAATGTAGTTTTGATGACACCTTTCTGTGACGGACATTTGCACTGCAGGGCCTTTCTTCACACACATATCATTCTGTTTCCCCAACACACACACATAATTTAGCTTTTTCAGATACCTCAGGAACACATCATGCAATAGTTAAAAGGAAAAAACAAGAATAATAGTTTGTACGGGTCCTGCTATACATCTAGAACCAACTGTCAATTTAACATCTAGCAGAAGAGAGAGAAAAAATTTAGAATGATCTAATGAACAAATTACAATTATTTTGTCTAAGGATGCACCAAATCCAGGATTCGGTTCGGGATTCGGCCAAGATTTGGCCTTTTTCAGCAGGATTCGGATTCGGCCGAATCCGTCTGCCAGGCTGAACGAATCTGAATCCTAATTAGGGGCAGGGAGGGAAATCGTGTGACTTTTTGTCACAAAACAAGGAGGTAAAAACTGTTTTCCCCCTTCCCATTAGGATTCGGTTCTGTATTCGGCCGAATCTTTTGCGAAGGATTCTGGGGTTCGACCGAATCCAAAATAGTGGATTCGGTGCATCCCTAATTTTGTCATTTAATAACTAAAAACTACAAATGACGATTCTTTATAAAAAGACATTCAGCTGGTATTTTAACCTGTATCCAAAATACCCCATGAATGTTCTCTCTAGATAATGCCAGTCTCAGTGGATAATGCCTTGTAACCTTGGCTGCTCTCAAGAAGAAACGTTCACCGGAGTAGACAAAATTTTGTACTACATATTTTTTTAGATTGTAGATTGTGAAGTTGCTCATTATTTATGTACTGTAGAAATGATTTGTTTGTCAATAAGAATAGTTGCAACAATAATAATCCTCTCCTCTAGAATTTTATATCCCATTATTGCCCACAAGAGCTGATTTTAAATGAAAAGCAACTGTTTGTTAATAAGAACCAGATTAGTTTCCTGATAACTTCAGTGACTCTCTACTGCCCATGTGGGAGAAATTGCTGCATAAAGACTCAAACCATTGTAAATTAGCTGGCTAATGTTTAATACTGCAGATTTTATTGAGGCAATCCATCATTAACATTCAGATTGCCATGAAAACAGCTCTCATTGCACACCATTAGGTAATGTGTTTTTCTAAAAACGATATCATACAGAGAATAAACTCAATACTTGGACTTTTAACTTTATTATTATCCTTTATTTATATAGTGACAACATACTTACCTAGTGCTTCGCAATGCTGTTTTAACAAGATAGGAAACCTACATTGCAGGAACTGAGGTGAATGAGGTCAAGTGTTATTAGAATTGGCCTTTCTGCTTTTTAATAAAAAATTCAAAGCCCTCTTTCTGTGAAAGAATTTCTGATTCCTCATTTAAATGTGTTCCCTTTGTCTTTTAGCATCAGGAAAACACAAAACTCCTTTAGATCTTGTGCTTCCATGCAGCTTCTACAATATACAGTATGCCATACACAGTTCAAGAGGCATCTATGGATATGTTTTTTAAAGCAGACTCAAAACATATCTGTTTACCCAGGCTTTTTGTGTACAATAAGAAGCATCTGATTAATCAGTGTGTGTATTTTTTAAACTCTTTTTGTAATCTTTGATACCTTATCGTGTTCTGCTTTTAAAACCATACTCCAAAAAGAAACATTACCTTATGACTTACTGGAAGCTACTATATCCTGAAACCTCCATACTGGTATAAATCAGTATACTAACTACAGGCCAATATTGGCAATTAATATGAATTTAAAATTATTTACTTTTAGATTAGCAACTACAGATAGGCTCCTGTTTTAACACACCTTATCCATCCTGAAAAATTTGGATTTGCCCTGACTCGACATACAGGAGATAAGTAGAAGAATGGAGAGGAAGATTGTAAGATCAGCCTATATGCACATAAATTCATACTATCTTTTTTTAATACTCAATCAATTCTATAGCTATGTGGTACTAAATGTGAAACCCCAAAAATCTGAAATGATGGGTATTAACAGATTCAAAGCACTACTTTGCTGCTAAATCCGTGGGAATTGGTACTTCATTTTATATAAAACATTTTGAACAGAAATATATGCAATTGATAAGACATGCATTAACTGATAAGACATTCATTAATAGCAGCCAAATGGACCTTGGACAGTTGACTCACTTCCGACATTTCCTGGCAATGATCTCTGAACAAATACATAAGATTTATACCATGCACAAACTTTCTGCACTCTTAGGGGGAAATGTGATGATTTCTGTATCATATGGTCACTAATGATCACAAATGTTATGAATAAATTAGCCAAATAATAATTCAGCTAGGTATTTGTATAATACGAATTTTGTTTTCAATGATATTTGTTACAGCTACCTAATGGACTTAATGGGTCCCTTCAATGAAAAAGCTGAGGAACTGATGGAAAAACTTTCAGAAAAGGCAGATGGAAAAAATGATACTGAAATGCACAATCTGTTTAGTAGAGTGACACTGGATGTAATAGCTAAGGTAATGGGCAGGCTAAATTACCACTATGAGATTACACTGAAACTATATTACAGTGTATGAATATACTGCACTGCATTTCAATATAGTAAATCAGAGCTATGTGTTGTTAGGAAACCCTAAGTTCTGTGGGGCTTATAAGTCAATATTACCTGCTCACCTTGGCAGTAAAGCCAGAGAACTGATGCAAACAACAACGTTTACTTGTTCCATCTTATGGATCCAGGTTTCTCCTACTTCAGGGCATTATATAAAATGACATTAAGCCTTTATATTGGTATAATACACAAAAGCTATGAATATCTTGTAAATTATATCCTTATGAACGGTGAGTTCTGATGTCATCAGTTATAAACGGTGAGTTCTGATGTCATTTCTGTCACATGACTCACTGAAATTTGTGTATTATAATAAATAAAGTACGCCCAGTTGTAAAATATGAGGATATTAGAAGTTACCTCGGAGTTCCATGACCTGTATGGCCTTCGGCCTAGTGTTTTTATATGGTCATGAAACTTCTCGGTAACTTATAATATTCTTATATTTTACAAGAGGGGGTACTTTATTCACTATTTAAAATATTGCATGAACGTGGGCACATTTTTAATACTTTACGTTTGTCTTTGATGGTTATTGACAGGTTGCATTTGGAATGGAACTCAACTCCTTGAATGATGATCTGACCCCCTTGCCACAAGCCATTTCTTTGGTAATGAATGGTATAGTGGAAACACGGAATCCTATGATAAAGGTGATTTCAGGGTAAATTTTAAGATTTTTGCTAAAATACCTGACAAACTAACTCCTTTATTGACTGTGAAGGATGTTTCCTTAGACACTTTTGAGGTGCTTTCGAGTGTTGGGGACCTATAGTTGGAAAGTATACTGTGCACAGGGAAGGTCATCCCATTGGGCCCTATGTTCTAGTAAGAGTACAGTATAAGTTACTGCAGAGCTGAATCAGCTGTGATAGCCACAAGCAGAAGCCAATTCAGTGAGACAACCTGGCCATTTTAACTAATATACTAGCTTACATGCTGTAATGGAAAGGAATGCATGACCATCAAATAAAACTCACATATTAATAGTAAATCATTTGTAAATACCATTATATGTGATGTGACAAGCATTTGCTTTTATTCTCATTCTCTTCATAGTATTCTCTGGCAAAGAGAGGATTCATCAGAGAAGTGCAGTCGAGCATAAGGCTTCTTCGTCAGACAGGAAAGGAATGTATTGAAAGGAGACAGAAGCAGATACAGGATGGAGAGGAAATTCCAGTGGATATACTGACACATATACTCAAGGCAGCAGGTATGGAGATTCATGGAATAAACTTGTTCCAATCATGGATCGCTGGAAATTGTCATTTCATAGCCTAATATACAGAACAGCTATACAAACAGTGTAAGACAATGGTTTCAGTGCAGACAATATGTTTGGGGGTCTTCCAACTTGGGGAGGTTTATTTATCAAAATCCAAATCTCTGCAAAAATTTGAATTTGAATGTTGATAAATCAGCTCCTGTAAGGGCCCATAGGCACGATTAGGAGTGCGGACCAAGGAGGAGGCAATTTGTCAGACCAAAGTTCGCAGTAACAAGAGGGTTCGGCAAAAGAATGGTCAAAGTCCAGGCAAGGCGTTCAATCCAGGCAGAGAAGGGCCAATACGATTAACAGGCAGAAGTCGGTACACAGGAATCAAATAAGACAAACTATAATCACACCCAGGAATACACAAAGTGAAACCTATACTAGGGCAAAGTTGCAGTGTTCAAGCTCCTTTAAATAGGCCTCCTTTGGCGCCAAAAATTGTACGCAATGACGTCATGATGCTGGCGTTCCAACACTGGCGTCCATTCCGACGCTGGCATCACAGTGCTGCGACCAGCAGGACCCACGTGGAGGAACAGGGCGCCGCCATCTTGGACCGGAGTATGGCGTCGGTGAGTATCAGTTTCCTTTACAGATCCTTACTGTTATGAGGCATGCTTAAAATATGGCAATTTTATTAGAGATCAAAAAGATATTCAAAGAAAAATATTTAAAATACTTACTAAACCCTAAATGCCTACACACCAATCCATACCTACTACACAAATTCAAGTACTTACCAACTTGTAAGTGAACGGGAAGCGCTCCTCATTAGAGATCGAGGCTTTTTTTTTTAAGTAAAATCATTTGTACAGTTAATGGACATGATTTATACTTGTTTATTTTTGGCTATCCTATATACAGTGTTCTTTTGTCATTATTTTTCCCCTGGATGGTATTTGGGTAGCAGTATTAGTATTCAGTTCACTTAGTATGGTATACATTACCATT
The DNA here is from genome assembly GCF_017654675.1 of Xenopus laevis. Lineage (NCBI taxonomy): Eukaryota > Metazoa > Chordata > Amphibia > Anura > Pipidae > Xenopus > Xenopus laevis. The sequence continues at coordinate 81,672,369 of NC_054385.1, forward strand.
TATAACTCTGTATGGAAAATGGTTTAGAAACTGTGCTATGGCTTGTATCCAGCTGAACCCATTACACTAGTATAGCTATACTAGTCATACAGGTGTAGGTTGTTACTATGTTTAAAGTTCAGAACTACAAAGAGATAATCCAAGAACCAGGTTTGCTCCAGACCAAATATAATATAATAGGATATTCTTATTATATATAAGAATATATCTGACAGGCTACTGAGAATGTCAGTCTGTTGTTAAGAGAGTCTGTTTTTTTTCCTCTATAATAGGCTAACAAAGCTTTTGTGTCTCCCTAGCTTTGGAAGAAGACTGTGACCCAGAGACTTTACTGGACAACTTTGTCACATTCTTTGTTGCTGGTTTGTAAAACAGTTTGTTGTATTGTTTCTTGGGACTGGAGTGGAGGCCACTGTATTTTGTACTTATAGGGCATTATACCCCTTTTTCAACACAAGGTCAATTAATAGGGCTTGTTCTGAACATATTGTTTTAATTGTGGCAATTTTCTATGGTTTTTGTTATTTCTTGAGCTAAACAGGACAACTGAAGTTACTCCATGTTTGGTTTTTGCAAGGTAGATAATTAGATTAAAAACTGGAACAACAGGCACTCATAAGACCATTCCTCCACACAGACGTAATACAAATCAAGTATATTTATTAGGTTCTGTTAAGGCATGGCCTTATGCATTTCGTATCTCACCAGATACTTAATCATAGGCCATCAATCTTCATGAACAATCAATCAAAACTGCGTTCCAACTAGTCATAAATGCCTCATCCTCTAATGTGGGAAATTTTTTGAAACGGAGCCCGCTATGGATCATTTTAAGTGACAAATATTTTTCAAAATTAGCCAGTACCTACCACAACTTCACCTCTTTCTTTGAAAGATCTTTATATTTATAGAAGAGAACTTTAAGTAAAGGCTGTTAATCAATATTAGATTGAGTAGAAAACACTCTTTCCAAATTTCTTGTTCTCTCAGAGAAAGACGGCTCCATTGGTTAGCGGGAGAGAAAGCACAAAAAGACTCTTTATGCTTAGAAGATATGAAATAAGTAACTACTTAGGATGTATATTTTACTCAAGAAAGGTATATCAAATAACAACAGTGGGATAATGATATGCTGAATTTATTGGGAACGGGAATGTAGAATACCTAGTCACGGTCTGGTTCTCCACCATAAGTAGATCATTTGCCAAGAACCCCAGTTCATAAGTATACAGTAAATGTCTGTGTTACTAAAGTATTCAAAATCAGAATGTCTATAAATTAAACAACACAAATCATAGGTATAGTAAAATATAGTATACAATCAATAGCTGAAATGCAGTAGGCAAAAGCACGCTGACCTCTATAAAAGGGATCAGATTACCACTGAACAGATAGCCTCTTTGCATACTGGACTCCTTATATGTTAGTCAAAACAAAGAGTGAATGGAGGAGTTATTTATACAATAGCATTTTACCTCTATTTAAACTAATACAGATAATTAATGCCAATTAAATAATAAATAATTATTCCTTAAGGATTTATAATAAAATAAGTATGAAATATACATTAAAAGAATAGGCAGAATCTATTTTCAGCAAAGTTCTGTTAATTTTGCTTATGGTGAAAAGGTGTATATAAAGGCATATATGGCCCCTTTAAAAAGTGACTAAGAGGCACATTTATCGAGGGTCGTCCTCTAAATTCAAATGAGTTTTTTAAAACTTCCATAAACTCGAAATTCGATCACTCAAAGTTTATTAATAAAATCTAATTTTCTCAGCTCGGACGAATTTAATCGATCTGAAAACTCGATTAGATTTTGTTTCGAATTAGAAAAATTCGAATCAAGTTAAAAAAAACTCGAATGCCAGGAAGGCTGCAAACATCACTAAATTGATCCCTGGACCTCTCCCATTGACTTATACAGCAATTCGGCAGGTTTAAGGTCGCGAATAGTCGAATTTGAGTTCTTAAAGGGCCAGAATATGATAAATCTTGAAATTCGAATTTGAATTAAAACTCGAATCAAGTTTGGATAATTCACAATTTGAATTTGAGAGTTTTGACCAAAAAAAAATTCAAATTCGAATTTTCCCTTCAACCCTTAATAAATCTGCTCCTTAGAGTACCCTTTTTAATCTACCTTGGGCTGTACCCTCATGCCAGGGAGGCCAAATAATAAGTTGCTAAATATTTAATATTATAATGAACATTTAAGTATTAGATGTATTATTATCACCAATATAAGGTTTTGGTCTCATATCTACAAACCTATTGAGGGCAGATAGGATTCTGTATTTCATCAACTGAGTTGATCAAATCTCACTTTTTTTTAATGAACATGACCCCTTTATTTATCATTGTTTACCTTCTGTTTATGTTTCTTTAATAAATCAGCCCATAGCAATGCATAAGAAAAGATCGTTTTCATTATTATTATTAAAACTTTTATTGGATATACATAACCTTCTCTTTAGTGTAGCTGAAGACGAATGGTTTGTTGGCTTGCAAACAGATCCTGGTTATTTTTCAGGTCAAGAAACCACTGCCAACCAACTATCATTTGCAGTTATGGAATTGGGAAGGAATCCAGAGATTCTACAAAAGTGAGTTATCAGTTCTGCTTTACAAACTTTTGTATAATGCAGCCATACATATGTGTAAAATAAAACCAGTAGGTGGTGCTAATATCCCATTTAAAATATTCCTCAATAAATCAAAGTTTACACTGAAAACACATACACACATCACACACACACATTTGTGTACAAAAAGTAATTTCAATATGTTTTTAAATTAGCATTAAATTATGGTCACTCTACATTTCCATTATGCTGCTACTGCTCTGATATTGCGATTAAAATATTGCTAAGCATATTAAAATATACACAAAATTAGATTCCATAAAAAAAATCCACACTTCCTTATATGTATTTTCTGCTAATTAATCCCTACTGGAAATGAAAGGGGCATATTAAGTGTATTTCAATTACATCGTGGTATAGAGATTTGGAAAGTGCTGTTGACATTCATAAACTAGTTACAAGGTGTCAGTGTCGGATTGGAGGGTCCGAGGCCCACCGAGGCTTCAACCACAGTGGCCCGTACCACCCAGCTGGGCCACCCCAGCTGCAATCCCCCTCCAGGCTCTTCTCTCAAGCCACACCCCTCCCCGCATAACTGTTCTTTAGTTACAGCCATGATTGAGGCTGGGGAGGACATCAGGGGGCAGCACGGGGTCTCAGAAGGGTGTGGGTCTGGGTTGGCGGGGCACATCAGGGCCAGGGCCCCACTAGGTTTTTACCCAGTGTCCCGACAGCCCAGTCCTACCTTGTAGGGTGTCCAGCTTCTTGGACATGAACAGCGTCTTGGTTGAAGTGATGAGTCATATGTAAAATTTACCATAGTGCTCATTGGTGGTCTCCACAATGTAGTGAATAAATGGGGCACACTAGTTCAATATGTTTATTGCATGTCTTAAAACTGTTTTTTTGCAGAGCCCAAGAGGAAATAGATGAAGTTATAGGTTCAAAGAGATTCATTGAGCACGAGGACCTTGGCAAGTTGCATTATTTATCCCAGGTACAATGACACAACCTTATTTTTTAAGATTTATATTTCATGCTGCCTTAGGTATAATATAGGGCAGTTGTTGGTGCCATACTTGCAAAACACTCTTTCTGTACATAGAAAACTGATGGTCAGTGATTCAGTAACATTCCTCGCTCAAGCATTCTTGTCACCCACTAGTAGTAATACAACCATTATTTATTATATTATATAATATGTTTATTATTATATATTATTTTATACAAAGTAGTATTTATGTAATTAGGTACAGCATGGCACCCTCCAAAGCTCTTTTACAAAAAGTGTATAATAAATCCATTAAAACAATGCTGTCCAACTTCTGTGGTACCGGAATTTTTCTGGCGCACGTGGTGGAGGGCCGATAATGGAAGCCAGTGTGGACCACCCCCTGTTTTAAAAATGACATCCACTTTAAACCACACCCATGTTACCACAAGAACTTTTAAGACTATATCCATGTTAATGGTGGTAGCACACCATAAAACCAAATGGTTGGTTCTCACTGCAGGGAAATCTATCGTATATGAAACAATTTTAATAAACCATAAAAACAGTATGACAAAAACTCCGCAGGCAGACGGCACTTCTGGATGGATTTATTAAGAAAAAGGCTGCTGCATACCTCCTAACGCGTTTCGGGATTGTATCCCTTAATCATAGGCATAAAAACAGTATGGCTCATACAGGGAGCATAGGGCAGGCAGAGTATGGCACACAAGGAGGCAGTGGCATAACTAGATGTTATTGGGCCTCACCAATTCATTTTAGCCCCCCTAGGGCCATTATTTACCAATACATATTAAAAGGGCTCATTAATTAGGGCTTCACAGGGCCCCCATACCTCCTGGTCACCCCTGCAGCGATAGGGTCTGCTTCCTTTATAGATATGCCCCTACAAGAAGATTAGGACAGGCAGAGTATGGCAGACACAGGCAGCAAAGGACAGACAGAGTATTCATTTTAGCCCCCCCTAGGGCCATTATTTACCAATACATATTAAAAGGGCTCATTAATTAGAGCTTCACAGGGCCCCCCATACCTCCTGGTCACACATAGGGGAGCATAGGGCAGGCAGAGTATTGCACATACAGGTAGATTAGGGCAGGCAGAGTATGGCACACACAGGGAATGTAGGGCAGGCAGAATACAACAGGAGACAGGAAAACTTATCAGGACCTGGTGCCCCTTCAGTAGTTTGTCTGAAGTGTGAACAATGTGGGTACTTATAGTCTGGGACTGAGGTGTGAACAGTACAGGATTTGAGGTATTACAGGTGTGAACAATGCAGGGGGATTAAAGGTGTGAAGAATACAGCAGTTTACTGTCTGAATTTGAGGTGTAAACAATACAGGGGCCAGTTTAGCTCAGTACTGATACCATTTAAAGCTTACACAAGGTAAGCAGTCAAAGCAGGCAGACTTTCATGGGGGGGGGGCACACAAGGGGGGGGGGGTTGCAGGTCATCAGTTAGACACCACTGCTTAAAAATATAGGATCTGCTAATACATAGAAATGCAAGTATTGCTTTGTTGATACAAGTTAGTAAATTGTATCAGAAGCTAAACTCTTTATTTGAAAGTTGTGAGGTAAGCATTAGTGAAATGGAATGACGGAATCTTTTTATTGATGAAGTCCTGGAAATACTATGTAGTAAATTAAGTAATTTTATTTTGTAACTTTGTTCAAGTATATAAAGTTTGGTCATCTTTGATAACTTTTGTGTTTGATAACTTTTGTTTCACTGAAACACTGCATTACAATTGTAAGGAACAGTAATCTCAAAAAATTAAAGCATTTTAAAGTAATAAAAATATAATGCAGTGTTGCCCTGCACTGGTAAAATTGCTGTGTTTGTTTCAGCAACACTACTATTGTTTAAATAATTAAGATACTGTGTAGCAATGGGGGTAGCCAATCAAATGAGAAAAGTCTCAGGTTCCACAGCAGATAGCAGATAGCAGATAACATCTGTAGAACTTAAAGGAGAAGGAAAGCTACGGAGGCATTTTATTGCCAATAGATTGACTGCAATAGTGCAAGCTAGAATGCTATATTTATTCTGTAGAATGCTTTACCATACCTGAGTAAAAAGCTCTAGAAACTCTCTGTTTGTATAGGATAGGAACTGCAGTATTTACGTTGTGTGACATCACTTCCTGCCTGAGTCTCTCCCTGCTCTGGGCTCAGATTACAGTAGAGAAGGGAGGGGGGGAAGAGGAGCAAACTGAGCATGCTCTTGCCCAGGGCAATGAGGTTTAAGCTGAAGGCAGGAAGTCTGATACAGAAGCCCATGTGTACACAATAGAAGGAAAGAAATGCAGTGTTTCTTTTGACAGGGGACTCAGAGCAGCACTACTTTGGGGGTTTACTGGTTTATTTAGATGGACCTTTCTGATAAGGCTTACTTAGTTTTAACCTTTCCTTCTCCTTTAATGGTGTTATCCACTATTTAACCTGTGCCCTATAGGCTTTTTTCAATTTCCATCATTGCTACACAGCAGCTTGTTTATATGAACTATAGTAGTGTTTCTGAAGCAAACAGATCAGTTTTACCAGTGCAGGGCAACAGTAAATATTTTCATTACTTTAAAACACTTTCACATGGATGCTCAGATAGCACAGAAATAGGAGGTAACTATTGATCCTGTCCAGTCCCAGATTTGTGAGCAGGCACGGGCCTAGGATGGCAAGATAATAGGGGTGGCATTCTGCCCAGCTGCATTCTCATTTTTGCAGATTTGACAGCTCTTCCTAATCTCCAATACCCCAGTGGAAACCAGCGCATACGTGTGTTTGTGGGTTGGTTGTGAGGAGCAGTTGTAGGACCCTTTGGCCTAGGTGCGCCTGAATCAGAAATCTGGGCTTGATCCTGTCACTTCTGGATCTGCAGACACAGCAAGGCTAAGAACAGTCGACCTGTCCAACCCTATCACCACACCACCTTACATTTAAATAGAGGTAATGAATTCTTATTGATGATGGTCTCCTGTGTCTTGGGGGTAACAGGGAAACAAAAAAACCTATGGGAGTCAGTATCACATTCAATATCAATGAAACACATCTCACAATAATTGTAATTGCATTGCTGAACACTGCTTAGTATATCAAAATTAGATTTGTTGGGCTAATGTTTAGCATAGGTGTATAAGGCTACTTTAAGGCTAATTCAAAAAGATAATATCTAAAAGAGAATATATTCAATCTAGCTTTTGTAATTTATCAGGTCTTGAAGGAAAGTTTGCGCCTATACCCTACAGCACCAGGCACATCCCGTGGAGTGAAAGAGGAAATTGTTATAGAAGGCGTAAGGATTCCACCTAATTCAACCGTAATGGTAAGGGGCAAAGCTTACAATGCAGCATGGGCCTGAAGTTCAGAAAATATAATGGAATAGAATTAATTTAATAATTAGAATTTTTATTTTGAGGGTTACTGTCAGTGGCAATAATTATTATTAGATAAGATTAAAAAAAAAGTTGAAAATCCTCTAATGCCTAAACTGCATGGGAAATATGCCAGGTTATGCCTAAATTCTTCCCATGCACTACCTATGGCAGAAGCGGTGGAACCAAAGTAGGTGACCCTGAGCAACCCCTGCCATACTGTAGGTATTTCAATTAATGTGTAGAATGCAACTGTAGGTATGGAAGGGCATTCTGACCAATGCATTCTTCCATTAGATTAGATGTGTCATATGACTTAGAACTTTTATAAACTTTAGAGTGATGACAAATTGCTATTTGCTAAAAAAAACCACCCAAAACTGAGCACTCCCTCCTCCATTGACTTGAATAGTAAAAGCCTGATAGTAGCCATTCTGGTGATTTTAAGCTAAAAACTGAGGGGTTTCAGTTGGGAAGTTTTTAGAGTGGAAGGCAAAGGACAAATGTATAAGCAATGTATGAATAACTAAAAAAGTCTTGTCTTATTTCAAAAGTATTGTTAAGTAAATTCTGGGGTGAAAGTCTTAAGCTGATGTGAAAGACCTGTAGAAAAGCCAACACCCCTCTATATGTTTCCCCGGGCAGTAAAGTGTTGTCACAAGATGCCATGTGTTCTAGTACCTTTATACTCTCTGTTTCTACATTGAGAAAATATTATAGAATGTAAAAATTATTTAAATGCTGAGAAACATTTCCCATGTATTTGTTCATTTCTGTGGCATGGACAGGGGCATTGTTGTCACACCCTGTGTTTACTTTGTTTGTAGTTTAACTCTTATATCATGGGAAGGATGGAGCAGTATTATACAGATCCTCTTACCTTCAACCCAGACAGGTTCAGCCCTGATGCACCAAAGTAAGTGCTCTATTGCTTTCTGATACCTACTGAGTTAAATTTGTTGAAGCAGATGTATTTTCATTAAAGAACAAAGGATGGAAGACATAGACCAAAGCAGGACTAGCTTCTAGTGAGTTTTATTGCCACATATATTACACGGCTTCAGACCTTTGTAAGTAAGTTCCAGCGGAAGTTACCCTAAGATAATGTGTAAAATTACCCTGCCGTTTTTTAACACCACATAATAAATCTTCCCCTTAGAGTTTTTTCTCTCTCTGATTAGACTTGGTTTCTCTACTTAAATTCTAAATCAGTTTATATACTTCTTTGTCATCTACAGGCCTTACTATACATATTTCCCATTTTCTCTGGGTCCTCGCTCCTGTATAGGACAAGTGTTTTCACAGGTAAGAAAAAATCTTGAGGAAGGTATGAAATCCATGGTCGTTTTCGGCGCGATCCTACATGCTGCGCAAAAATGCAGGCTTCAAGTCAGATGCGACAGAAATTAGGTAAGATCCAACGCAACACGAGTGTTGGATGCAGACGATGCACGCTGCGTCTGCATTCCGACAGTAGCGTCGGATCAACGCTGCAACGCCATCTGACATTTCCATCTCTTACCTTATTTCCGTCGCATCCGAAGTGACGCCTGCGTTTTTGCGCAGCTCTCTGGTTCGGGCGAAATCGCCTGGGGAGTTCCTCCCTTACTTGAAATTAATCTAAATGTATAAAAAAAGTTAAAGAATAGCAGACATAAAAAAGTTTTAAAAGGTAGTTGAAATATGCAAACACCACCATGCAGTCCTATCAGTGTGAAAGTGCTGGTATGTAACAAATTGCATCACTTGAAGTTAATGAGCCCCCTGAACCTCTTCTTATATACAGTATGCAAAATACAGAGGGTAATAGGGACCTGCATTTATTCCTTGTTTCAGGGCAGGTGGTAGGAACAGGGCTCAGTATTTGACCCTTACAACTGTGTTTCTTTGCAGAACAGCTGTGCACTGGGACTCCTTTGTAAATGAGGACCCTTAAATTCTGTAAGGTGTTGGTTTAAGGCAGTAAACAGTCAGTACATCGACAGGTTTTTACTTATAGTTTGTTTCTATAAAGGTATTACATGTTTATTATGTAGTTTTAGCCAGGGCATCTTAAACAGCAATTATTTCACTGACAAACTGACCACAAGTTCCTCATTGAGTCCCAAATGTCTCCTAAAGTGTTCATTCCCATTACAAGAAGCTCGAAGGGGCATAGTATGTCACATTTGGGATGTGAACAGCCAAAATAAGATGTAAATTGCAATCTCTCATAGACAGTAGTGAAAGATAAAAAAAACATCTTTGGACCACGTGATTCTGTCCAACCTATTCATACTGTAATTGTGCCAAAATATGTTCTGGCTGTAAATAATGCTCCAAAATCTCTTACAAAAATCTATTTTCAATCCTTATTATTACAGATGGAGGCCAAGATAGTAATGGCAAAGCTTCTGCAAAGATTTGACTTTGAGCTGGCCAAAGGACAAAGCTTCAGGATTTTTGATACGGGTTCCCTCCGGCCCATGGATGGGGTTATCTGCAGACTGAGACCTCGAACAAAGCCATAAAACAACTGCATTTAAATAGCTATTTACAATGCTATATAATATAAAAGGGCCTCTATGCCTTTTCCTCTTTTTTGCCAAAGGAAATAATAAGAGCTGAGTTTATTATTTATCTTTACCATCCATAAAGGTGCTTCTGACTTCCTTATCACCTTTTACAGCCTTCTTCTTGTGTTATAATACCCTCACTAGAAGATAGTAGTTGAAACTGTATGATACCACGCCACTGAGGGTAGCTTCAAGCAATGTCTACCATTAGTAGAATATTCCAGGCATAGTCTATACAAAGAGAGACATTCAGCTACGCCAGTACAAGATCACTTCAGATGGAAAATGTTAAGTGTATAGGGGCCAGCTGAATTAAAAGGGATCAATAAATAGTGGAATGTAATTAAAGGCACAAGTAACCCACAGCAAGCAATAAGATGCTTTCTGCATCCGATCAGTATATGGTACCAGCTTATTCATTGCTATAAGTGACTAGGCCTATACAAAAAAAGTAATTTGCTAAATAACGACTGGGGGTTATGTAATATAAGGAGATCTGTTTAAAAGCAAACAAGCTAATGGTCGCTATGGGTTACTGCTCCTGGGCAAACTTTTTACCTTTTATTACATATGAGGGAACTATATTATAAAGGAAAACTCTACCAAAAACAATTTATATTCTAACAAGTGAGCTGTTAAAGATTCAGCTTGCCTTATACGTATCAATACATATTTCCATTTTACATCTACTGTATAACATTGAGCTGTTATTTGGTGTTCTTTGTGTATGGGTTCTCATTGTTAAAAAGTAGTTTGGTAGTAAAAGCTTTGCTTATGTTCTTTGCTAATGTCATCTAGTTTGTATGTGTGTCTAAAGTTTGTGTGTGTGTGTACATACATTCTTATTGAAATGGCACAAAGGGCATTTTATCACCCACTCAAAATCATCTCACACACACTGGTAACAAAATTACCAAAAATACCTTTGCAATGCAGATCACAGGGATTATAATGTACAAAGCAGTTGAATAAAATATTTTCCTTTGATTACAACCTTACAAAGGGCTTGGTTGCAAATCTTCCATTGAAAACCAAAACACAAAAAATACATTCTCTAATTCCCTTAGGTTATGAAATTGTTCTAATGAACATGGTTCTGTGTCACTCTATATGTGTCCTATTGGATAGTGTTGCTGCTTTATAAATACTTGTTAATAATATGATTACAAATTATGGACAATTTTGCACAGCCAACAACTCCTACACTCGAGTAAGTATTGGTATGGATTCTTGATATTTTGCCTTTCTGAATAAAGTGTATTCTTATCCAGTAGGTCATAGGAGGGGTGTCCTGTTAACACTGCATAAATGCGCAATGAAATGTGTCTCTCTTTTTGAGACTTCCTGTAGAAGAGGCCTGGTGGGTCCTTCATTATACAAAACTCAGGTATAAAAACAGTTGAGGGGGTAATCCGCAACACGCGGTACCCTATTCTCAATATTGGCATATAAACATAGGATTAATGGTTGTAATTGAACATAAAGATAGAAAGAGGGAGAACAAAAGAAAAAAAAAAGGGGGAAAAAATAAAGCAAAAATAAGGATATTACCTATTAAAGGAATAGCGTTGACATTAACACGGCGGTGGGGTATTATTTACAATCTAACCATGGAGGGTACATATAAATGAATTTGTTAAGCGTATTCTAAATCTGATTCTACATCATGCCTGCAAAGCCGCGTATAATTGAGGGTCATGCTCATGTGCCAGCCAAGGGAGCCATATTTTGTCATATGCTTCCAAATCATTTTTTAAAGTATTTGTGAGTTTCTCATTGGTAGCGATGGAAATGATCTTTGCTTTTAGGGAACCCAGAGGTAGGTCTGGTTTCTTCCAGTGTCCTGCAATAATTAGTCTGGCGGCCATCAGTATATGTCGGCTCAGTTGTTATATTAGTGCATTTTTTTACCGAGTAGCATTATTAGAGGGTCTTTAGGAAATGGAGCGTGAAAAATTCTGGAGAGGAGATTTGCCACAGCCTTCCAAAATTGGGACACAACTGGGCATGTCCACCACGTATGAAGTAGCAACCCTGGGTCTCGGCATCCTCGAAAACATTGTGGATTATAAGCGGGGTAGAGCTTGTGTAGCCATGTAGGGACTAGATAAGTCCTATGGAGCAGCTTAATAGAAGTCTCTCTGATAGTCACACAAGTGCTCCCTTTATGTGCGGTCAAGCTGCAATGAGACCACTGTTTGTTCGCAAGCGTAGTACCAAGATCTGTTTCCCATTTTAACATATATCCTAATTTCTGGGACTGTCAAGGAGGGTGGGTTAATAATTGGTATATTATACTGAGGGTACCTGGCTGAAGAGGACTCTGTGTACTGATGGTTTCCAGAGCTGTTGATGTTAAGGTGCCATTGGTGGTCTTCCTCAGTTGCTGTCTAGCAAAATGAAGTAGTTGAGTGGCCTGGAAAACCTTTTGTATTGGGGGGTTATATGTTCCCAAGTCTTGTCAATGATTGAAGTGTGGTCAATCCATTTGCGGACCACCACGCAAACATTCGTCTCGACTGTCCTGGTAAATAATCCTGGTTATTTTTTGGAGGTGTTAAAGGCGAGGGATTTGATATGAGATGAAACCTCTTCCGCAATGTGTTTCACACAAATGTAACATATCCAGCGTTATTGAGGATGGGTCCAACAGTTTATTAAATGGTATCCGTGGTAGCCAGATGATTTGGTGGGATAAGTATGGGTATAGAAGATCATCCTCTATCTGTACCCGAATTGGGGCCATAGATCCTGCATGCAGTGTAGCGAGCTGTGCTAAACGTGCTGCCCAGTAATACTTTACCAGATGGGGTACCGCTAACCCTCCATTAGCTTTATTTAAGTACATTGTTTGCTTTGATATCCTAGGATGCTTGTGTTGCCAGATAAAGGCATTTATTCTAGATTGCAATGTGCATAAATCAGGTAGAGGTACTTTAATTGGTAGCGTTCTAAACAAATAGAGGAGTTTGGGTAGCAGAACCATTTTAACACAATAGATTCTACCGATCCACGATATTTTGTGTTTGTCCCATTTTAACAAGTCTTGTGTCAGAGAGTGGAACATTGAAATTAGCTTTTTATAGGGAGGGTATCAGGTTAGTTATCTTAATACCTAAGTACTGTAGAGATTCAGTTTGTACATGAAAACCAAAGTTAAGTTCTAACAATTTGACAACATGTTTCAGCACATTACAGGGCAGCATCTCAGACTTATCAGGGTTAATCTTTAAACCCGATACCTTGGCAAATTTCAATAATGAGTTCTGTAGGTTAGGAAGAGAAGTAAGGGGGTTTGTCACATGCAACAACAATTCGTCCCAAACATCGAGAGCTTGTATTCCTTGCCCTTGATTTTCAAGCCTTTAATATCAGGCTGCTCTCTAATGGCCCTTGCCAGTGGTTCCATTGCTAGGGCAAATAAAGAGAGCGGGCATCCTTGCCTGGTGCTCCTTTTGATATCTATATATTTCTGTCAGTAGACAGGAGGTTAAGCTTGGCTTTTGGGTTATGATAGTAGGTTTTTAACGTATTCAAAAAATTGGAGCCTATACCTATTGCTTCGAGTAGGGTGAAAAGATATTTCCAGTTCAGGGTATCGAACGCTTTCTCAATATCAAGCGCTAGAAGACATAGAGGTGTTTTAGATTTATTTGCATGTGCTATTAGATTTATTTTTCTGATATTATCAGGGGCTTGGCGGGATGGTATAAATCTAATTTGGTCCTTATGGACCATTGTAGTTAAGACCTTGTTCAATCGGTTAGCCAAAATAGATGTGAGCAATTTCACGTCTAAATTCAATAGTGATATGGGTCTATAATTTTTTGTAGATAGCGGGTCTTTATTAGTTGTGGGAATTATAGTTACCCTAGCCTTGTTCATCTCTGGAGGCAAGGGGTGGCCAGTAACAATATGTCTGAATAGTGCTTGTAAGTGGGGAATTAGCTGATTCTGGAATTTTTTATATTAAAGGGAAGAGAAGCCGTCTTGTCCGGGGGCTTTATTTGACTTTAGGTTCTTAATAGTATTTTCGATTTCCTGGTACGTAATTTCGTCTTCTAACATGGTTGCCATCTCTTCAGTTACTGGGGTAGGGGCATGTTGTTTAATGTATCGATATAAAGCTTTATCATTCAACTGGGGCGGTGAGTCATAGAGGCATTGATAATAATTTTGGAATGTCGAGACTATATTATTTGGGTCCGAAGTGATGCGACCATCAGGTTGTCTTATCTTATGAATGGAGTTGCATTTGTTATGAGCTTTTAATAGGTTTGCCATCATTCTATCCGGCTTGTTGGCATATAGGTAAAATCTGTGGTTAGTTTTACGGATGGCATGTTCTGCCGTATTTATTTGACAGGCTCTTATTTTCTGTTTAGTTTCTTCTATAAGGCGTCTAGTTCGTATTGGGGGGTAATCTGCTGTTATTTTCTTAGGTTGTCATTTCCCTTTCTAACATAGACATAGTTCGCTTTTTCTTTTTGCTGCATATTGAATTAGGCAACCCCTAATGTACGCCTTCTTCACAACCCATAGCCAAGCTGGGGACATATCCAATGTGCAATTTTCTGTAAGAAATTGTTTTAGCTCTTTCGTAACGTAGCTAATACATTCTGGCTCAGCTAATAGGCTTTCATTTAGTCGCCAAGAAGGCCGTACAGTAGGGGATGTCTGCAAATCCAGTGCAGTTAACATAATATCGTGGTCCGACCAAGCACAGAGGGAAATTTTAGAATCAATTATCTTAAAGATATCTAGTGTATTGACCAGTATATAATCTATCCTAGAATAGCTGTGATGCACATGTGAATAATGGGTATATCCCCTTTTGGTATTGTCAATCTCTGGTAAACCTGGTATAGTTCTTGTGGAGGAATTTTGGGTACGAGGACTGAGTAAAATGAGTTTCCTGTATGCACAGTACATCTGGAGATAGACGGTTATAAGTCTGAAATGCCGCCCGTCTTTTCGTTGGGGAGTTGAGGCCCTGTGCATTGTGTGAGACAATTTTAATGGACATATATAAGGTCATATGTTGTGCTAATGTTGCAATAACTATATAACAATGCTGGGATCCACCGAAATTGCATTGCCTGCCGCCACTGTGTCGCCATTAACATACAAAATATAATCCCCACCGACAGGGTATTGCAGGGTTTAGCTGCGGGCATGCGCCCCTCCATCAAGTGTTTATTTATTTGTCTGTTAACACTAAAATGTGCCCGAGAGATCTCTACTTATGGGGGTGGGGGCGGACACCTGTACTGATTATTCTGTACTTAGAGCAGGTTTGTGCATGTTACCAGTATATGTAAGTGTTAAAGGTAAAACAAAAAAAAAATGGTTTGACATGAGCTCAATCAGTTGGATCAGGAATAGGAAACCCATTATCCAGAAAGCTCCGAATTACAGGAAGCCCATCTCCCATTTTAATAATGCGGATGTTTAAAAATGATTTCCTTTTTCTTAGTAATAATAAAACAGTAGCTTGTACTTATTCCTCAATTAGATCTAATTAATCCTTACTGGAGGCAACACAATATAGTGGGTGGTTAAATGATACAGAATGAATAAATACAGAAAATATCCCTTATCTGGAAAACCCCAGGTCCTGAGTATTCTGAAAAAAGGTTCCATTCCTATGTGTAGAAAAGTTGGGTATTTTAGGTTTTTCAGATGAATGGTTTTACAGCATCATCAAACATTAATGGAACAATGCAGTTTTTTATTTTGATCAACTTTTTTCTACAATGAAACATGAAATTGTAATTAACCCATTCAAGTTTTTTCTTAAATCTTCGAGTGATGGTGGAAAAATTGTATTTTAGCTGTGATTTTGTTACATATTTTCATGTTCTTTAAAAACCTGATGGTGGAAACTGATAAATCGTCTTCCCTGTCTTAGCTTGCCTGTTTGAAATGACAATTAAATACAACCCTCTGTAGCTGGCTAGAGAACCACATTGAGAGACGACCAATTCATGGCTGGGCCCTGTACATCTTTCTGTGCTACCCAGTGCATAGTCTGACTGTTTGTCAAGTGTTAATTAGTGCAGAGGGCAGGGACTAACTCTGACTATAAAACAGCATGGAATATGACCAAACAAGGCATTGTGCTGTTCTGATAACATAATGCTAAATGCTTGCCTCATAGATACACAATCTATTGTGCAATTTCCCTCATCCCAGGTGATATATGTTTCCCTACTACATAGTAATCGGTCATTTGTGTATTTGAGAAAAAGCTCAGCCCATTTGCCTGCCACTTCCAGTTTTGCGTAGATTATACCTTTAAGAACTTACAGTGTTTGAGATCAGACTGAAAATTCTGTACAGTGATCATGGAGCTGTGGGTATTCATCGGTTGGGCAGCCCTCCTGCTGCTGGCACTGGCTTTCATCTGCTTTCTCCTGTACTGTGGATACATCCAATATATTCATGTCATTCATGCCCTGTATTCCCCTGAGGGCAGTTATAAAGTGCTCCACCACAGGGGAGAGCAGGACGAAATCCAATCATGCTTAAATGAATCTGCATCTGAGTTAAGGCTCCTTAGAAAGAATAGATTGCATCCTGTGATCCCTTGAGGTACAATACTTTAAAACTAACAGCAGGGGGACGCACTCGTCAGTATGAGCCCTAAGGAGTAGTGATGTGCGGGTCGGTGTTTCCCGACATGCACTCGACCCTAACCCGCCCTTCCTCCACCCGTGCCCGACTGGCTTCCGGCTTCCCTTTATAGACCAGCGCTACCCTACTCCACCGATGATGTGACAAAAGGGGCAAGCAGGCACAAGCCTTTTTAGTCGGTAGTTGAAGGTGGGGTGCGAGGTTGGCCCGAACCAGACCAACCCGCGGGTACCAGGCCGGCCCGCACATCACTATTGAGGAGTGCTTTGAGGAGTTTTTTCTTAAACGTTCGAGTGATGGTAGAAAAATTTTATTTTAGCTGTGATTTTGTTCCATATTTTCATGTTCTTTGAAAACCTTATGGTGGAAACCGATATATAATCTTCCCTGTCTTAGCTTGCCTGTTTGAAATGACAATTAAATACAACCCTCTGTAGCTGGCCCATATTAGTACGCAGGATAGAGAACCACATTGAGGGACCACCAATTCATGGCTGGGCCCTGTACATCTTTCTGTGCTACCCAGTGCATAGTCTGACTGTTTGTCAAGTGTTAATTAGTTATATAAGTGCAGAGGGCAGAGACTAACTCTGACTATAAAACAGCATAAAATATGACCAAACAAGGCATTGTGTTGTTCTGACAACATAATACTAAATGCTTGCCTCACAGGTACACAATCTATTGTGCAATTTCCCTCATCCCAGGTGATATATGTTTACCTACTACATTGTAATCGGTCATTTGTGTGTTTGAGAAAAAGCTCAGCCCATTTGCCTGCCACTCCCAGTTTTGCGTAGATTATACCTTTAAGAACTTACAGTGTTTGAGATCAGACTGAAAATTCTGTACAGTGATCATGGAGCTGTGGGTATTCATCTGTTGGGCAGCCCTCCTGCTGCTGGCACTGGCTTTCATCTGCTTTCTCCTGTACTGTGGATACATCCAATATATTCATGTCATTCATGCCCTGTATTCCCCTGAGGGCAGTTATAAAGTGCTCCACCACAGGGGAGAGCAGGACGAAATACAATCATGCTTAAATGAATCTGCATCTGAGTTAAGGCTCCTTAGAAAGAATAGATTGCATCCTGTGATCCCTTGAGGTACAATACTTTAAAACTAACAGCAGGGGGACGCACTCGTCAGTATGAGCCCTAAGGAGTAGTGATGTGCGGGTCGGTGTTTCCCGACATGCACTCGACCCTAACCCGCCCTTCCTCCACCCGTGCCCGACTGGCTTCCGGCTTCCCTTTATAGACCAGCGCTACCCTACTCCACCGATGATGTGACAAAAGGGGCAAGCAGGCACAAGCCTTTTTAGTCGGAAGTTGAAGGTGGGGTGCGAGGTTGGCCCGAACCAGACCAACCCGCGGGTACCAGGCCGGCCCGCACATCACTATTGAGGAGTGCTTTGAGGAGTTTTTTCTTAAACGTTCGAGTGATGGTGGAAAAAATGTATTTTAGCTGTGATTTTGTTCCATATTTTCATGTTCTTTGAAAACTTTATGGTGGAAACCGATATATAATCTTCCCTGTCTTAGCTTGCCTGTTTGAAATGACAATTAAATACAACCCTCTGTAGCTGGCCCATATTAGTACGCAGGATAGAGAACCACATTGAGGGACCACCAATTCATGGCTGGGCCCTGTACATCTTTCTGTGCTACCCAGTGTATAGTCTGACTGTTTGTCAAGTGTTAATTAGTTATATAAGTGCAGAGGGCAGAGACTAACTCTGACTATAAAACAGCATAAAATATGACCAAACAAGGCATTGTGTTGTTCTGATAACATAATACTAAATGCTTGCCTCACAGGTACACAATCTATTGTGCAATTTCCCTCATCCCAGGTGATATATGTTTACCTACTACATTGTAATCGGTCATTTGTGTGTTTGAGAAAAAGCTCAGCCCATTTGCCTGCCACTCCCAGTTTTGCGTAGGTTATATCTGTAAGAGCTCACAGTGTTTGAGATCAGACTGAAAATTCTGTACAGTGATCATGGAGCTGTGGGTATTCATCGGTTGGGCAGCCCTCCTGCTGCTGGCACTGGCTTTCATCTGCTTTCTCCTGTACTGTGGATACATCCAATATATTCATATGAAATATGACCACATCCCAGGGCCTCCCAGAGACAGGTGAGCTACAACTATTGGAATTCAAATAATTTTTAGGAATTAAAAAAACAAAAGAGCTGCTGTAAGCACTCGCTGGGGCTTTCACTCATGCTGCTCATGTGCAGTTTCCATTAGTAACTTAGTAGATATTTGTATTCATTTTCTAACTTGTACTAGACTGTTCAAATCTAATTGCTGATAGATTGCTACTGGCAATCATCCTGCAATTAAGCAAATAGGTTTATGAATTAGCCCTAAGGGCTTGTACTTGTGAACGTTCCGCCCTGTATTCCCCTGAGGTCAATTATAAAGTGTTTCACCACAGGGGAGAGCAGGACGAAATCTAATCATGCTTAAAGGACCAGTAACATCAAAAAATTAAATTGTTTTAAAGTAATAAAAATATAATGCGGTGTTGCCCTGCACTAGTAAAACTGCTGTGTTTGCTTCAGAAACATTACTATTGTTTATATAAATAAGCTGCTGTGTAGCCATGGGGGCCTCCATTCAAAGGAGAAAAGGCTCCAGTTACACAGCAGATAGCAGATATGCTCTGTAGAACATAATGGTATTATCTGTTATGCATTAGTTATCCTGTGCCATATAGCCGTTTTTCAATTCCCGCCATTGCTACTCAGCAGCTTGTTTATATGAACTATAGTAGTGTTTCTGAAGCAAACACATCAGTTTTACCAGTGCAGGGCAACACTACATGATATTTTCATTACTTTAAAACACTTTCAGTTTTTGGTGTTACTGTTCCTTTAAATGCATCTGTATGAGTTAAGGCCCCTTGGAAAGAATAGATTGCATCCTGTGATCCCTTGAGGTACAATACTTTAAAACTAACAGCAGGGGGACACACTCGTCAGTATGAGCCCTGTGGAGTAGTGATGTGCGGGTCGGTGTTTCCCGACATGCACTTGACCCTAACCCGCCCTTCCTCCACCCGCGCCGGACTGATTTATAGACCAGCACTGCCCCCACCCCGCCGATGATGTCACAAAAGGGCCAAGCAGGGGCAAGCCTTTTTAGCCAGAAGTCAGCAGTTGAAAGTGGGGTGCAAGGTTGGCCCGAACCAGACCAACCCGCGGGTACCAGGCCAGCCCGCACATGACTATTGAGGAGTGCTTTGAGGAGGTACAGAATGCCCAGATGCTGTAATGTGCCACAATACACTTGCCAGGCGTTGTTATTGCATTATTTAATTATGTTTGCTATTGTCTACTAGGTTTTTTTATTCTTTTGTGAAATATTATTCTACTGCATTTAATCTAGTCCAGGATGCCCTAATCTAATACTACATTCAGGGGCAGACTTATTATGTGGTATAAAAGTGGTATAAAACATGGTGGTATAATTTGCCACACATCACCAGGCATTGCCATTTAAAAAAAAATTAAAAAATGTTTAAATACATGTATTTTAAGCATATTGAGCACTAGATTAATATTATATTGTCATAACACCATTATCCACTTTTAAAAATAAAAACATTTTTTAATTTTTGTAGACGGATTTCATAGTGTTTTGTTATTTATAACTTCAACACATATTTTAGCCAGCTGAAAGGTGTTTTCAGGCTGAAAAATGTTAATCTCTGCACTTCCCATTAAAGTCAATGGGAGGTTGCAAAAATGCTCCAGTCACATTAATAGGCACATAATATGTGGATCCTTTTTTACATGGGCCACTAGCTGAAGGGACAAAATAGCAGAAAATCTATACATACTTACCGTGATTTTCTTTTCCTGGACTGGAACATGGCAGTGGGCAATAAGGGTTAAATCCCCCTGACGTAGGAAGGCACAGGAAATAGAATAAAAGCACTTCCGGGTCCCCACCCGCGCCCATCTCAATGACTGGAGATAATACCCCCAATTAGGGAGGGAACCCCTGCCCACTGCCATGTTCCAGTCCAGGAAAAGAAAATCACGGTAAGTATGTATAGATTTTCTGCTTTCCTGTCCTTACACATGGCAGTGGGCAATAAGGGATGTACAAAAGCAAAAAACACATAGGGAGGGCTTAATTAGGAGCTTTTATTGTAGCTGCTGAAAGGACACTGCGCCCAAATTCAGCTATATTGTTAGAGAAAATGTCAAAGCAGTAGTGTTTGGAAAAGGTGTGGAGGTTTTTCCAGGTGGCTGCTCTGCATATGTCATCTGCAGATACTTGGGCATGGAGAGCCCAGGAAGCCGCTATCCCTCTGGTCGAGTGTGCTCTTAAGGAGGGTGGCCCAGGTACTGTCTGAGAGGAATATGCCGTTTGGATGCATTCTCTGATCCATAGGGAGATAGCTTTTTTGGAGGCTTCATGGCCTTTTCTGGGGCCTCCATGGATAAGAAGGAGGTTGTCCGATTTCCTGAAGGTTGATACTCTCTGCAGGTAGACTTTGAGACATCTAGTGACGTCTAAGTGGTGGAGTCTGTTTTCTTCTTCGTTTTGTGGATTGTCGAAGAAGGTTGGAAGTACTATGTCCTGGGACATGTGAAATGTGGATACTACCTTAGGGATGAAGTTGTCCTGGGTTTTCAGGATGACTTTGTCATGGAGGAAGATTATCTTATTCTCCTTAGCGGAGAGAGCATGGAGTTCACCGACTCTTTTGGCTGAGGAGATGGCCAGTAGGAACACAGTTTTTAGGGTAAGGGTCTTTAGAGGAATATCCTCTATAGGTTCGAATGGTGCCTTGGTCAAGGCGTCCAGAACTAGAGAAAGGTCCCATGGGGGGGACAACATCTCTGACTTGGGGTCGGATTCTGGCAAGGGCCTTGAAGAATTTTTTAATCAGAGGGAGGGAGGCCCATTGGTTATCTGTATAAGCAGAAATGGCAGATATCTGGCCTTTCAAGGTGGAGGAGCTAAGGTTAGCCTCTACCCCTGATTGTAGGAATTCTATGATGGAAATTTCGGATATGGAGAAGGAGGCTCCATACTTTTCTGAGCCCCAGCTTGAGAATTTTTCCCAGATCTTGTAGTATTTAGTGGATGTGGAATTTTCCTAGATGCTGTAAGGGTCTTGATGGCTTCGTCGGAGAGACCCATTCCCTTCAGCTTTATCCTTTCAGGTTCCAAGCAGTCAGGGCCCAATTTCCGGGATCTGGGTGTAGTGTGGCTCCCTGGTGGAGCAGGCTTGGAGTTACTGGTAGTCGGAATGGCTTCTTGTGGGATAGGTGGAAGAGGAGAGGGAACCAAGGTCTCCTTGGCCACCATGGAGTGATGAGGATTACATGTGCTTTGTCCTCCTGAATTTTCTTGATAGTTCTTGCTATCATTGATATTGGAGGGAAGATGTATGCTAGGCGGAAGTTCCATTGGAAGGAGAACGCATCCCAGTATGTTGCTCTGGGGTCCTTCTGCCAGGAGCAGAACACTTTGTTCTTTTTGTTCTGGAAGGTCGCCATTAGGTCGATGGTCATGTGGCCCCATTTTTTTCGGATTGAGTTGTACACCTCCTGGTTCAGTTCCCATTCTCCAATTGCTGGAAACTTCCTGCTGAGGTGGTCCGCTAGGGAATTTGAGGGACCTGGGATGTAGGAAGCTTTGATGGTTGTTACGTTCTTTTGTGCCCATTCGAAAATAGCTGTGGTCAAGGAGGACAGCTGCCTGGACCTGGTTCCTCCCTGATTGTTTATGTAACTTACTGTTGTAAGATTGTCTGATTTGATCAGTATGGATTTGTTCTTTAAGTGCTTCTGGAGATGATGTATGGCTGAAAGGACTGCCCTCAGTTCTCTCCAATTGGAGGATCTTTTGCTCTCTGACTGAGTCCATTTCCCTTGAATCTGGATTAGTTTGTAGTGGGCTCCCCAGCCCTTGTGGCTTGCGTCCGTCGTGACGATTTCCCATTTCTGGGAGGCTAAAGACACTGGAGTTTCCAGGTTCCTTTTCTTGAGCCACCAGGATATTTGGGATATTGTGGTGGGAGAGATGTGTATCAGCTGGGAGTCTCTCTCGTGGTTCCTGTCCCATTGGTTGAGGAACTCTTCTTGGAGAGGTCTCGTATGGATTCTGGCCCATTTTACAGAGTCTATAGTAGACGTGAGTTTTCCCAAGACTTGTTGGCATATCCTTGCCGTAGTGATGGGGTGGAGAGATAGCTGTTGTACTTGGTGGATTATGTCTGAGACTCTTTCCTCTGGGAGTCTCACTTGAAGTTTTTGGAGTTGATGAGGACTCCTAGGAATAAGATTTCTTGTGTAGGTTGTAGGTTGGATTTCCCTTTGTTGACAATCCATCCCCATTCCCCCAGGGTATTCAGGACGATCTTTATATGTTGTTGGAGTATAATTCTTGATGGTGCCTTTATAAGCATGTCGTCGAGATATGCAAAGACTTGGATACCTTTCAGTCTCAGGAAGGCTATCATAGGTGCTAGAATCTTTGTGAAGACCCTTGGGGCAGATGCAAGACCGAATGGAAGGGCTTGATATTCGTAGTGTTTGCCCAGTATGAAGAACCTCAGAAATTTTTTGTGAGTTTCTAGGATTGGGATGTGTAGATAGGCATCCTGGATGTCTATTTTTGCCATCCAGTCCCCGTGGTTGATGAGTTGACATATAGATCTTAGAGTTTCCATCTTGAAGTTCTTTGTTTTGAGAAATTTGTTTAAGTGTCTGAGGTTGAGTATGACCCTGAAGGTTCCATTCTTCTTTCTTTTCAGGAAGAGGTGCGAATAAATGCCTTTGAATAGGTTCGGTTGGGGAACCTCTGATATTATTCCTCTGAATAACAGGTCTGATATTATGCTCTTTAGGTTGTTTACTGCTTCCAGGGATCTGGGTTTCTCTGAGGATACGAAGGTACTTGTTGGATAGGTGTGGAGGTCTAGCTTGTAACCTTCGCTGAGAATCTTCAGTACCCAGGAATCCGATATGTTTTGAGCCCACACTGTCTTGAATAGTTTTAGTCTTCCTCCAAGGCAAGACAGGGGGGCTCGCGCACCTTCATGCTGACTTCTTATCGGATTTGAAATCCTTTCTTCTGGCCCAGGGTTGACCCTGGCCTCTGGACCTCCAGGGTTGCTTGAAGGAGGGTTTGCCTGGTCTATATTGTTTGGCATCCTGGAAAGGCTTCCGAAAGGGTTTCTTTTCCCTTTTGTCCTGTGGGAGGAAAGCAGATTTCCCTGCTGATGCCTTGGATATAATATTATCAAGTTTTTCCCCGAATAGTAAGGACCCTTCGAAGGGAAGTGAGCAGAGGTTGTGCTTGCTCTGGGGATCGGCATGCCAATGGCGTAACCAGAGAGCTCTGCGGGCTGCCACGCTAAGCCCCATGTCTTTGGCAGAAAATTTGACCAGGTCCATGGAAGCCTCTGTAGTGTATTCATTCACAGTTTTGATGTCTTGGACTTTCTCAATCAGTTTTTTTCTTTCTTCTGGAGGTGCCTACTTTTTTGTCTGGTGTTTTCCATTCTTCCATGATGGTATCTTTGATTACTCTGTGTAAAGGGAATTTTGCACCTTTTTTGGCTATCGACTTAAACATTCTGTCATGTTTAGGGGTGTCCTCGGTAGTATCAAGATCTAGTGCAGTTCGCATGGCTTTGATCAGGGGATCCAGGTAATCTAGGTTGAAGGAACCTATGTCTTCCTGTTCTTCTTCCTCAGACTGCGATAGTTCCCCTTCGGATACGCTGGAGTAGCTTGGGGGCTCCCTTCTTTTGTGGGGTCTGCTACTGCTACCCGCTGTAGAGGAGGCTGGTTTGTATTTGTCTCCTATGTTAATCAAGACCCTCTCAGTGACTTGATTGACCATGTCATCCATGGATTCTTTGCTCTGCATCCAATCTTTAAGGTTGTGTAAGTCAGGAGAAGGGCCTGCTGCTTCCTGTAGGCATCTTTCACATAATCTTTTATCATGTAGAGCTGCATCTCCGCAGGCCATACAGTCATTCCTGGGAGTCTTTCTCCTTTGAGATTCTTCTCTTGGAGAGGGACTTCTGGAAAAAATATTACAAGGATTACTCACCTTCTTTGCTATCCCTTTGTATAAAAGACTCTCTTTGGTGCACTTACCCCCTGGAGCCTGAGCGTCTGCTCATGATAGACAGTCTGCAAGATAGTAAAGGTAATCTTGTAAGATATATAATGTATATATATATGTAGTAGGAATGCTCCTGCGTATTTAGTTAGCCAGCTTGACTTACACCTGGGCTGGACGGTGAATACAGGGGCACAGCAGAGGTTTTGGTATTTCCTCCTCCTCTGGTATGGTTTGCAGCTTGTTGAGAAAAAAACGCCAATCTGTGCTTACCTGCGATCCGGCGCGCGCCTTTAAGTTGTGCGCCAATGCGCATGCGTGTTTTCGCCGCGTTCCGTAGGCGCCATATTGGAGATGGGCGCTCGGCGTGTTTTCGCGTGTGCGAGTTTTCGCCTGTTTAGTAGCGCCATAGTAAAGATGGGCGCTCGGCGTCTTATCGCGCATGCGCTACCTCCTGTAGCAGCATTGCGACTTATTGCGCCGTAGGCAACAAAGGCCTGAAGCCCGCCGGCTTCCCCTGGGACACTCACAAGGTGAGAACCTCGGCCCCAGGCGCTTCAGAAGGAGAGAGAGTGGCTCCTCTGGTATGGGGGTAGTCTTTCGACAGGAGAATTGAGATGGGCGCGGGTGGGGACCCAGAAGTGCTTTTATTCTATTTCCTGTGCCTTCCTACGTCAGGGGGATTTAACCCTTATTGCCCACTGCCATGTGTAAGGACAGGAAATACCATTTCTAAAAATGGTAATGGTAAGTTAGGTAGCAGCTTACCATTTTCGCGGCATTTCTGCCTCTTTTTTTATGCATACTGTGTAACACTACCATACAAAACTGAAAAAGCCAGGTGTTGCTTTTAAAATAAATCAATCATATAACAAATAACTTTTATTCATGTTTGTATATTTCAGTTTTATCTTTGGACATTCACTTACACTGATGAAAGTGATGCAGGAAAACTTGGTGATTTATGATTATTTTCTGGACTGGTAAGTAATAGTAGATCATGTTGTAGCTGTAGATGTAGAGTTGATAACTAGTAAACCACTGTAGTAGAGTTTTGCCCATATAGTTTTGCCCTTTATTCCTGCAGGTTTGATTAAACCATGGTTTTGTTACATTGTATATTTGAGAAGCACATACAAACCTACAATGTAACAATATCTCAAGTAGGATGTCAGCGACTGAGCATCCAGGGAACTACCACAAACCCTACTTTTCAGTAGAGAGGAGGGGCAGAAAATATTTGATTGACAGCTGAGATTTTTAAATGAGCTTACGACAGCTATAAACGCTTTAATAAAAAATAGAAATTTGATTTCATGTTTAATTTGAAAAGTACTTTTATTATACAGCTTTTTATGTCTGGGTGACAGGTCCACTTTAATAATGTGCTCCTTACAAAATGTTTCTCCTGAATTCAGACCATGTTTAACCCTTCAAAAGTCACTTTCCATTAATGGGTAAGTTCAGTTGGAAAACTAGGACATCCACTAAAAAAAGCTGTAACTGAGCCAAGATTATTCATCACTAAAGAATGGCAATTAACCCCTCAGTATCTTAGTTCATGTATGTAGTTATATCTTGCCTTTTATTTAATAAATGCCTAATGTATAGTGAGATACTGGTGGCCCCTGTGGCAAAAGGATAGAAAAACGAATTATCTTCTATTTCCAGGGTACAGAAGTATGGCCCAGTTATGCGTATTAATGGATTCCACAGAGTAGCAGTGCTCGTTGCTAGTCCTGAAGGAGTACAGGTATGAACACTCACAACACTTGTTTCAGTATATGATGCAGTGGATAATCTCTGTGCTTTGCTTGGTTATTACAGTTACATTGATGTGATGATGCTAGCTCCAGAAAGGCCCCAATGTATCCACAATGTTACGGAGAATGCTTAGGAGCTAATCTTTAGTGCTTGTGTCTCTCCACAGGTTGCCTTCCCCATTCCAAATATACACAGTGCTCCCCCTCTGGGCAATTGTCAGCCCATATGCAACTATCAGTGCACACAACATATTGTGCACAGGAAAATTTGTATGTAAACACAAAATTCGGTGCTTGGTCTGACCCATAAAAATATAAATTGTATGAACACCGACTACAAGAACTTTCAGAAGAGGATACATTGGATACATTTCCTCTCATTGGTTTTAAACTCTCCTTTATGCTCTAGTTTACCCTTTTCTTCACCTGTTTCCTTAGGGACCATACACGTAATCATTCCCAGCTTCTCTATTAATTTGGACAGGCCCTTATATCAACAGAGCTACAAGCTATTCAATGTCTTTCTCTTTCCAGATAATTCCATGCTACAGGGCTGATTCGTTAAATTTTGTACTCAGGAATTGGGTAAAATAAGATTTTAAAAAAAGTATATAGCTTTTTTCTAAAAACAATAAAACGTAAAAAACAAAACAAAAATAGTGTCACCTAAAAGCTTTCCAGCTTTCAAAAGGGGGTACCTGAACCCAACAATCAAAATATGCTGCTCTGTGAGGCTACAATTTTATTTTTATTGCCACTTTTATTACATCTCTTTATGTTCATATCTGCTCCTATTCACAGTCTCTCATTCAACCCATTGCCTGGTTGCTAGAATAATTTGGACCCTAGCAACCAGACACCTGCTGAAATTTCTGGAGAGCTGCTGAACAAAAAAACTAATTCAAAAACTACAGAAAATAAAAAGTGACGGCCAATTGCAAATTGTCTCAGAATATCGCTTCATACTAAATATGAATATCACTTCATACTAAAAGTTAATTTTAAGGTGAACAACCTCTTTAATTTGTTTGTCTTTTTAGGAATTTCTGATGTCACCCAAATACTCGAAGGATAATTTCTATGATTTTTTTGGCACTCTTTTTGGTGTAAGGTAGGTAACCCATGGAAAGTAATATAAGATCAGGCAATCAGCAGGGCTCTCTTGCTGATTGCCTGATTGGGGAAACACCTTTCGTTCTAGAGGATAACTACTTAAAGGGATCCTGTCATCGGAAAACATGTTTTTTTCAAAACACATCAATTAATAGTGCTACTCCAGCAGAATTCTGCACTAAAATCCATTTCTCAAAAGAGCAAACTGATTTTTTTATATTCAATTTTGAAATCTGACATGGGGCTAGACATTTTGTCAATTTCCCAGCTGCCCCCAGTCATGTGACTTGTGCCTGCACTTTAGGAGAGAAATGCTTTCTGGCAGGCTGTTGTTTTTCCTTCTCAATGTAACTGAATGTGTCTCAGTGGGACATGGGTTTTTACTATTGAGTGCTGTTCTTAGATCTACCAGGCAGTTATCTTGTGTTATGGAGCTGCTATCTGGTTACCTTCCCATTGTTCTTTTGTTTGACTGCTAGGGGGGGAAAAGGGAGGGGATGATATCATTCCAACTTGCAGTACAGCAGTAAAGAGTGATTGAAGTTTATCAGAGCACAAGTCACATGACTTGGGTCAGCTGGGAAATTGACATGTCTAGCCCATGTCAGATTTCAAAATTGAATATAAAAAAATCTGTTTGTTCTTTTGAGAAATGGATTTCAGTGCAGAATTCTGCTGGAGCAGCACTATTAACTGATTCATTTTGAAAAAAAATGTTTTTCCCCATGACAGTATCCCTTTAAGTAACATAAGATGTAGTAAAATGATATCCCTATAAATACAAACCCAGAAAGCATGTGAATAAATTCAATTATGTCATTACAACTCATTATTACATTTCCTATTTTGAAAAATAACAAATATTATAATTTAATATTAATATTATGGAATATGATTTATTACAAAATAATCAAAATAAAACAAATAATACATAATAATAATACAAAATAATTTACAAATAATTATAAATAAAATAATGATTTTTTACATAATACATTGCAATACTAAATTAGTAATTAGTAATTACTACGTCTTATAGAAATTCTAGTAACCATATAAATAGTTCACATTCCATGCCAATAGTATCCTTTACTTATTACAGGGTATGTAGCATTGCCCACTAAGCACCCTATCTTACTGCCTGTTAGATTGTAATAGCAAAAATGACTACCCAAGTACTGCAATAGAGAACAGCAGTCAATATTTAACCTTTATGGCTCTAGTGAAGTTAGAATTATGGAAACAAATAACTGAATGTTTGCTATAATTTACTGAACAGGGAAATGCCATAGATAATGTAAATAATATTCTTTCCTCTCTTGACAATGGCAGCTTCAATATCCCACCCCCACCTTTTTGTAACACCTAAACTCATCTTTTACCCCACCATGCCTTTCATACACTTCACAGAGCTAAGACTTGTACCAATTATTTTGATTGAAAAGGCCACAGTCCCTAGCCATAGGCCTACATTCCACCATGCTCCATACCAAGCTATCTCTTCCTAAAATGAAATCCATGACTGTGACTAACACCCCGGCCATCCTGGCCCATAGAATAGCCTATCCTCCATTTCTAGCCAATCAGAACCCTTACTTAATTTCCCATATTACCGGCTCTTTCCTAGACTTGTCATGGCCCTGTCTCCTCTGCTCATTCTTTGCTCTGTCCCTGGGGCCCTTATCTCTCAGAATAAATATTGTGTAGAATAGTGGCAACCTCTGACTCTTCAGAAAAAATGGGCACCTTTCACTAACCGCACAAGCAAATGTTTTTGTAATTCAGAATTATTGCCCCAATCAGAAAAATATATTCAAAACTATAGTGTGGGTATATTTATTACAGCCTAAATATATTGGGCTTGATGTTTCTTAGCAGATCTTGTGAGATGATTGTCAAACAGATATTTTCTGCTACAAACTCCGATCAAATCCGCTCTGTTTTTTTACGCTCATTTATGATTACATTTTCCCAAAAATTTGCTTTGCGGGGAAAATATAATGATTTTTTTGGATTCTTCATCCGATTTTCAAGATTTTTTCAGATTTTTGGCCGAAAACTTTGGGGTATTGCACGAAACCCAGCCCACATCAAAAAATTATTGGGACTTCTCCTATTGGCTTATATGTAACCTCGACAGGTCTGAGATGTCAGATTTTCTGATTCGTAACTGGGTTTAATAAATTCCGAAAAAATTGTGATTTTTTTAAAAGTCTGATTTTATAAAAAATCACAAATTTTTCGAAGATTTTTGCATTCGGGAGTTTAGTAAATAACCCCCCTAATCTATTGTCAATATAGACTACAGGCAAAGATAGATAGACCATCCTTTCATATTTTCATTGGTATTCATTTTTTTTTTTTAACCTTTTTATGTGTATTTTCTGTATTCTTTGTTATTAACGTTATGTTTACAGATATGCTATGTATAAGTATAGATGAACAGTGTTTAATACCTGTTAAGCAGCCTTGTATATACTTAATGTATTCAAAAATTGTCTGAAAATCAATAAAAATTATTGAAAGAGAAGTATAAAGCAGACCAATCTTACACTGCTGTATTTCAGGGCTAATATGGTATATATATATTTCCATAAATGTATTAAATAGCACATAACCATATCTACAAAAAGCTTGGAGTGAAAGCACTCCAAGAACAAAGGCCGGGCCATGGAAACGTATATTTTGTGGATCATCCAAATGAGCATGTGCATCTCCAGTTCCTCTGACCTAGAAGAGATTCTCCCACACAAGAGGAATATAATGTTATAAATCTTATTTGTCCAATATATGTTATAGATCACAGGGTATACTTTCTGTGGCCAACATAATCAGATCACAGTAAAACATATAATAAAGGTTGGATAAGAAATTTGTAGCTAAGATAGTGTGCCATTGCCCAGAGGTCACAGTTTATTCATTCCATCTCATTTAACCACAAAAACATCCTAACCCCCTTTAAATGTAGTTATGTATCGGACTATTGGGGACCTTGGCAACAACACCTATTCTGTAATAATCTATTATTCTCTGCTGCTTACTCCAGGTTCATGGGAAAGGGTTTACTAACTGACCGAGATTATGACCACTGGCACAAACAAAGAAGAATAATGGATCCTGCTTTTAGTAAAGCGTAAGTGCATTTTTAATAAAAATAAATTAAAAAATATTTGATTATACATTAAAGCATGAAATATATTAGTGTCAGTTAGGTACTACCAAAACATAGCAGAATGCAACTACAGAAGATGTATAGGGAAGCACCTTTGTCACTTGTATAGTTTGCAGTATCTTCGTAAGTCAGACACCCACTTAATGCAGTATACTGTATTACTGATTTATTAGAGCACTGATTTCTTGATTTTGAATGATTTATACAACCACAACAATACCTAAACCGCTTCAGCCAGGTTTTCATAAATGCACAATTTAGAGGGAACTTGTTTTTTTGTGCTACTTTTGCTGCAATGTCACTTCCTTGGCCAGACCTTAAGCATCTGTGTTGCCATCTCCTTGTTAGGCTACTGAGTTTGAATAAATGGTACATGGTACAGGGCTTTCTATGGGATACCTTATATCTGAATTGTTATATTTATCTGATGGGTCACTTTTGTGGAGGCTAACATACCCTTAAAATTCAGAGGGCATTAGAATTCTGTGTCCCCACTTCTACCATTTTCAATGTTACTTGATGTTTATACATTCTTCTATTGAAATGGGTAATGACCGAAAGGGCTTAAAATATATTACATTATGCAACTAGAAAAAGTTGGTGGGGATTTCGAGCCAGGATCCAGTTCAGGATTTAGATGAATCATAGCCAATTTTGCAGGATTTGGATTTAGCAGAATCCTTAGAATGGATCTGGTTCAGCTGAACAATAAGGGTGATATGTGATAAGCTATTTGAATGTTATTGAAATTTACAAAAAATGAGCTCAAGTGACAGCACAAAAACAATGCCTGTGTGTGTCAGTGTATGGAATAAAACACCTTTACAAAATCACAGTTAAAAAAAGTTGCATAAAAATACACCATTGCACGCTGTAGTTTAAAAAAAAAATGACAGCGTGCAATTAAAATGCACAATTAAAATTAAACAGTTTCGTAAACATTAATACACTGTGAAATTAAATTCGTCTTTATAAATTGTTATTCCATTAACACTGTGTTTATCAACCGATACATCACATTTCCCATTATTATAATGTTCACAGTTTAACAGTTTTTTACATTGCAAATTTTAAATGTGCAGTGCACATTTTTTAGACCTGCTTGAATGTGATGTCATTTTATGCAATTTAAGCAAGGTGTTTGATTACATAATTACATGTACTGCTCGCTGGGGCAAATGCAAAACATGCAATCTATTTTTCACTGGTGGCTAGTGCCGTGTGTTCACAAAACATATCTTCACTCTGAAATAGGAATAATAAATCTCACAGAATGCAATTTTGTTTCTAATAATCAAGTTTATGAAAAGATGAGGTAAAAGGCATGTGAATTTAAAGTACTAGACAGTTAAAGGAATTTTTTTTAAAGAAAAAAAAAATTAAATATTCAATTTAGGCTCAAGTTTAGTTTTGGTATTTTTGTCATCACTAAATAACTAAACATTACAGGTATGGGACCAAGTATACGGAAACCTTTTATCCAGAAAGCTCAGAATTACATAAACTCCATTTTATTCAAATTATTCCGATTCTTAAAAATGATTTGCTTTTTTCACTGTAATAATAAAACAGTAGCTTGTACTTGAGCCAAACTAAGATATAATTAATCCGTATTGGAAGCAAAACCAGCCTATTGGGTTAATTTAATGTATAGATGATTTTCTAGTAGACATAAAGTATGATGATCTGAATTACAGAAAGATTAATTTTATGGCAAACTCCAAGTCCCAAGCATTCTGGATAACAGGTCCCATTCCTGTACATATTGCATGGATGAGCATCGCTGAATAAAAACCATATTATATTCATCTTTCACACATAGCCACCTTGATCCAAACTTTATACAGAAAGCTCAGAATTACAGAAAGTCCATCTCCCATAAACTCCATTTTATATATCCAAACTAAGATATAATAAATCCTTATTGGAAGCAAAACCAGCCTATTGGGTTTATTTAATGTTTAAATGATTTTCTAGTAGACGTAAGGTATGAAGATCTGAATTACAGAAAGATTCATTTTACAGGAAACTCCAGGTCCTGAGCATTCTGGATAACAGGTCCCATAACTGTACATATTGCTTGGATGAGCATCGCTGAATAAAAATCATATTATCTTCTTCTTTCAAACATAGCCACCTTGATCCAAACTTTATCCAGAAAGCTCAGAATTACAGAAAGTCCATCTCCCATAAACTCCATTTTATATATCCAAAATAAGATATAATAAATCCTTATTGGAAGCAAAACCAGCCTATTGGGTTTATTTAATGTTTAAATGATTTTCTAGTAGACGTAAGGTATGAAGATCTGAATTACAGAAAGATTAATTTTACAGCAAACTCCAGGTCCTGAGCATTCTGGATAACAGGTCCCATACCTGTACATATTGCTTGGATGAGCATCGCTGAATAAAAATCATATTATCTTCTTCTTTCACACATAGCTACCTGATGGGCTTAATGGACCCCTTCAATGAAAAAGCCGAAGTGCTGATGGAGAGACTTTCAGAAAAGTCTGATACAAAATGTGAAGTGAATATGCTCGACATGTTCTGCAAAGTGACACTGGATGTTATTGGCAAGGTAATACTGATAAATAGATACACTTCAGATTAAGTCAGTCTAAATAATTTTATATTATTAACAATAGCACCCAAAATCTTGACAGCACTAACCTACAGCACTATGCAAAGCCTTTTGGGAAAGAGACAATGCTACACACAGAACCAAATAAGGGGCATGCAATAAAAGTGAAAAACAGAACATAAATTCGGATGAATAAAAACAAAGTTTCACATATCACACTGTAACATTCTTTAGTAAACCGTTATTACTCTGCTAATTTTAATTGTGCATAGTGCTTTAAGGGGCATATTTATCAAGGGTTGAATTGAAAAAACATTGAAATTCAAATTCTAAAAGACCAACTGAAATTAAGTCGAAGTTTTTTTTTTTTTGGTCGAATAGGTCCGTTTTCGATCAAATAGGTCCGTATTGGACCGAATTCGAATCATACAAATCAAATGAATAGCAATTAGATCGAATTTGATTCAAAGTTTTTCCCCAAAACACTTTGATTTTGCAAAGTCCACTTATTGACTTCAAATAGGTTCTAGGAGATCTCCCATAGGCTAAACAGAAATTAGGCAGGTTTTAGATGGCGAATGGTCGAAGTTGAATTTTTAAAGAGACAGTACATAATAAATTTCGATATTCGAATTTTCAAATTTTTTTCAAATTGAATTTGGACTATTCCCTAGTCAAAGTACACAAAAAATAGCTCAAATTCGAATCATAATCTTTGAATCATAATCTTTTGGTGCAAAAATAAGGAGATAGATGATCAATCTGCCAGGTGGTTACATTTTTTTGTTTAAAAATAACTTTTATAACAAATAATAAAACAGTTCATACAGAACAGTGTAGGGGTATTTTTATCCAAAAGTGACGGGAAGATTCTCTACAACATTTTCTACAAGATACTCAAAAATCTCCATTTTGGCTCCCACGACCATTGATAAGTATGCCCTTTAGGGTTACTGCCTCTATGCTGCATATGCCATTGCATAGAGTATCATATAATATGATGTAAAATGTTGAAATCATTTGCTATACACACAAATATATTTAATTCAGGTTTGATAATTGACAGGTTGGTTTTGGAATAGAACTAAATTCCCTAAAGGATGATCAGACGCCCTTTCCGCAAGCAATCTCACTGGTCATGAAAGGAACTGTAGAAATAAGAAATCCCATGCTAAAGGTTTGTTTTACTTTATAAAAAGGAAGGGATTTTTTTTTTTGAAAATTGCTTATTCACAGTCTCTGGCAATCTCTTAAATCCATTCCCATCTCCTTTTGCAGGACATGTAAGCAGCTAAGCAGGGACTTACAGGCAGTGGCGTAACTATAAAGGAAGCAGGCCTCACAGTCGCAGGGGGGCCCGGACTGTGGCTCTGCTTCCTCTATAGCTAATAATAAAAAAAAACCCTCCTCCCCAGCCGCTCTCTCGAGTAAGGGGGAAGCAAGTTGGGCAGGGAGTGGGTGGAGTCGGCGCAGGACATAGGTGGGGCAAAGGTGGGATGTGGGTTGGGCAGAGGTGGTGCATGGGCAGGGTGGAGATGGGACAGGAAGTTGGTGGGAGGATGGGGATCGGAGTGCGCCAGGCCCCTCTGAAGATTTTTTTTGGAGTGGGGCCCAACGCACTCTAGTTACGCCACTGCTTACAGCTGAAATTAACATGACACCATTGCAGATTATATAGGGGCATAATAGAAATAACATATTCTGTAATCGTAGGGATGAAAGAGTACATTTTTATACTTTATGCAGTTTAATGGAAATATAGGTGATAATAGAAGTTATAATATGTTTGACAACATTGCTTTAACCTGTTTTGGTACCTCTGTCACACTAATTCAATTTTATAAAAATTATTAACCTCATCTGTTCATAGTTTTCTCTGGGAAAGAGAGGGTTCATCAGAGAAGTGCAGTCGAGCGTAAGGCTCCTTCGTCAGACAGGAAAGGAATGTATTGAAAGGAGACAGAAGCAGATACAGGATGGAGAGGAAATTCCAAAAGACATACTGACACAGATACTGAAGGGGGCAGGTATGATTTATACACACTGCACGCAATGTTAAATTGACTAATAATGTTTGGTGCAGCCCCTTTAAAGTTAATTGCCAAAAAATATGCATGCTACTTATACATGGATGCTGTGGGAATACTCAATGAATACTTTCAAAAGAGACTTTTAACTTGTAACAATGCTGCAGGGTACTATAAGCCTCTCCCAGCCCAATCCACTGTGCAAAAGTCCACATGCAATAAAATAGAGGCAGGCACACCCAACATTTCAATAGCAAATTACACCCCTTCCATTAAAGTGGACCTGTCACCCAGACATAAAAAGCTGTACAATAAAAGTCCTTTGCAAATGAAACATGAAATCCAAAGTCTTTTTATGTAAACATCCATACCTGTCGTAAATGTATTATAAAATGTATTTACAAAACGGAGCTGCTATCATATATTGCCTGCTCTACCTCTATTCTGGATTCACAGAGGTAGGGGAAGACAATTACTTTCACTTTCCATTACTTTCTAGATGTCACTGCACTCGTC
This sequence comes from Xenopus laevis, assembly GCF_017654675.1. NCBI lineage: Eukaryota > Metazoa > Chordata > Amphibia > Anura > Pipidae > Xenopus > Xenopus laevis. The sequence continues at coordinate 81,707,820 of NC_054385.1, forward strand.
AAATTCCACTTCCCTCCTCACTGTCTCTGTGTAGCCAAATATATTTGCTGGACAATTTGTAATACCTGACCATTCCCCCAACCTACTTGCCCATTCCCCGCCCCATTATGTCAGTGCCCTGCCCCATGTGACATCCATTATGCTTTGATTTCTCAAAAATTGCCTTAGTGAATGTTATATTTAGTGAAATTAATAGGTTTAAAATACGAACCAGATGCATATTTGACATGATTCTATTTGTAAATAGTCAAGTCCACTTAGTCTGCACCTCATACAGTCATGCATCAAACACTTATTGCTTTAGTTTGTGCATGTGACTGTCAGAGAGATCTTCCACATGCCCCCACAGTGTAACATTAAAAGGGAACTCTGGCATCCAAATCAAAATTTGATAAAGAGGCCTTCATAACACAGAAACCCATAATATTTTCATTACAGTAACCGGTTTCTTCAAAAAGTATGAATAAAAGCCATTTTTCATTTAAGAATAAGTTGCTTTAACACATTTCCCTGATTTAACATTTGGCCAGATCTGATACCATTTTTCCCCTGACAAATGTAAAATGGGGGTTCTACTGTATGAAAGATTTTTCCTTAATACACAAGTCCTGTTTATTGGACACTTATTAACTGCAGGTATATTGCATGTTTAACGTGCTGAATTGGTTAGATATTGTTTACAATCAATGAATCCTCATTACAATAAAATAATTTCTCATACAATTCTTTAAATTCTTTTTTTTTTTTAATTTTTAAGGCAGATGGTTTGCAGCATGGTAATTTTTGTTATTTGGAAAAACTCTATAGTAAATTTGGACCACTTTTCCTTTGTGTCTTCCTAGCTTTGGAAAAAGATTGTGACCCAGAAACTCTATTGGACAACTTTGTAACTTTCTTCGTTGCTGGTTTGTAAATGTATTTTCTTCCATTATTTTTGGTGGTTAATTGTACTGAGTAACTTCTTTTCCTTTCCCTGCAATCCATGCACTCATAGCATAAAACAGTGTCTCAGCTAACACTGATTCATCTGACTACAGTCACAGAGATCCTTGCAATGGACTTTTCAAGATTGTGATTCCAAATTTAATCCATGTAGGAAAAAAAAATCTTGTAAACATAACTGTTTTATGCTTCAGGACAAGAAACCACTGCCAACCAGTTATCGTTTGCAGTAATGTCTTTGGGGAGGAATCCAGAAACTCTTAAAAAGTGAGTTATAAGACATAATTACCTCATATGTTGATATATACTGAAATCAATCTGTCACAGGGCTACCCAACTCAGGTAGCCTTCCATCAAGGGAAAGGTGATAGGGTAGGCCTTTATTGTGGAAAGCAAACGTTTCACCCAATGAGGTGATAATTCAAGACAGACTTTATTTAGCAGCTCCTCACAGGGGATGAAAAAACATCAGACTTCAAATGCACAACTGACCCACTTTGGTGTTTCTACAGTACATGCTGCTACAATTATCACTTACACGGCATTCACACTCTTTCTCCAAAGCCTCCTGTACCCCTATCTTGTGAAAAGTATCGTGACCATTCAGGGGCCTCCTTTATTATCACACCAACTCCCTTCTCTGTCGTGTCCACATACAGTGCATAAGCTTTTCTTGGCTGTCTCACTACAGCACGTATGTAACATCCTACCCGTGCTTGAACCAGTGACCTGCTGTTTTCAATTCAATCTGCATTACCTCTGCTCTATATGAGCAGACAGCTGAAGTCCTGATTCACTGCTCTTGGTATCCCTTTATTTTCAAATAAGCATGACTTGTTTTACCTGTTGTTTATCTGAACACAGGCGATCAATGTAAGCCATTGCTCTGGCTATAAGACCTCCTGCTCTGCACTGACACATGCCTGTTATTGGTCAAGCTTGCTTGCTCGCTCCTAGGTGCTCTCAACACTGAGTGGGTTGTGCCTTGATTCCTGCTCCTGTCCCATGTGACTTCCTGATTCTTACCCCAGCTTGTTCCTGACCTTGAGTTTGTCTCATGATTCTGCTCCAGTTATCTGGTTCTGACCTGGCCTGTCTTACTAAGTCCAGATCCTTCCTTACCAACTCATTTCCAGAGTATACATTTGGCTCCCTTGCCCTTGTGGGAGAACTAGATTCTGGTGTGGTAAGTCCTGGCAGCCAGGCCCGGACTGGCAATATGCTCGAAGGGCCGCTTCACTTACTGCTGAAATGGGCCGCTTCTGTTGTTTAATGTGACAGACTACAGCACGCACGGCAATTATTGCATCTCCTTTCCTTCTCCCTTCACACGCACTCAAACACATACCGAGCAGCCTTGTGTTCCTCCCTCCTCCTATGATTGGCCATCAGTCAGGGAAAGGGCAAGATCACTCCCCTATCATTGGCCAGCTGACTGGTTGGGGAATTTCTGCCCTGTTTCTGCGAAAGAGTAGCTGGGGGGGGGGGAGGTGGAGAGACAGGGAGTAATGAATGGCTCGGCAGGCTCCTTCCTGGTCAGTATGAAGCAGCTGGGAAGGTAGGCAGATGATATCCAGTTTGCTGCTGAAAATACCAGCAGAAATCTTCACTGCTGTTTGCTGCTTATTTTGAACTTTTTCAATTGATTGATTTGTCTGAATAAATCCATTGATAATGTAAAAAAAAAAAAAACAATTGTACAGTGTCTTTTCTTTCTTTACACTAGAAATATTGCCTAGTATATATATATATATATATAAATATGTAAGCTGCTCTTGCCTGTGGTGTTGTGCAAAGGCAGCAGTACATAGGGCAGCACCAATCCATTCCACATGCTTCACAGGGGTTTCATTTTATGACAGAATCTAGCAAAAAAGAACATTTGAAACATATTTTTAATGCATTTGCTACCAAACAGCAGGATTAGTTTTGAAACCCTTTAAAATGTTATATTACATTTGTCCTATAAATCTAATTTTCAGCACAAATATGTGCATCATCTGTTATTCTGCATTGCTGCACAATACTGCATATATAAGTAGTACCTGCATATTAGTGCTTGTCTCCTAATTTATTTTAAAGTAAAATCCATAAAACCTCACACCACAGCACCAAAGTAGCTGAGGGCCAAGCCCAAACAGAGGTGATTGTTATAGGCAAAAGAGCACACCTAGACAGGAATCCAGTCACTCCCCTGGGGTTTGGGTTTGCCATATGTGACAACGTAGCACAACTAACCATCACCTGAATGCTTCACTTTCCAACTTCCACACAATTCCCATGAGTACTAACCCTAATCACTACCTCCTTGTCAGGGCCAAAGACTGCCCATGCTACCTAAACAGCTACATAACACCTGTGACGTGACTGTGCTCCTGCTTCCCCTAGTCCTAGCTATGTGCAGTTCCCTTTTTTGTTCTGTCCCAGTTTAGATATCACATCATACATAATAGTCTGAACAAACCACACGCTAATGCAACCAAAATATAAAAGCAATACAATCAAACCCTAACCTATCGTTCCCAGATTTTTAAAATTTCCTGCATTTTACATTTCTTTCTTTTTCCTCCAATTGAAGTGCATTTATATGGGCCTTTAAGTTTTTAAAATTTTTGGTATGTTATATAATGTCCTGGTCTCAGCTAATTTTCACATGGTATTCATTTTTTATTTTTTTTATAGTTTTAAATCATTGCCTTCCTCTTTGTCCTCATTACAGGTGTCAAAAGTGAGTCAGTGACTCCGGCAGCCAGAAAACTGACAGTTTGAGACAGATCACACAATCAGTCAATAATGTGGGGTGTTTTGGGAAAATTGCATAGCCCTTTTTGTATCTGTGATCTTGTCCAATTCAATAAATGTATTAGTGTTTTGGGGCAGGGATTCATGGTGTCTCAATTATCATTTTACCTCCCTGTATACCAATGCTGTGCTATATCTGCATACACATAATAAAGTGTATAGTAAGTATTATGAGCTTTGAAAAGGCCCAATACTGAATTGGAGCCAAGGCAGAGAGAGATCTTGGGTAAGCAAATCCTTTTTTTTTTTTGTCGTTTGTAGATTATATTCTTGGTATAAAGGCTTGGAAAACCTTTGATAAAACCTTCTCATCTTCCCACCTTCATGCCTTTTTCTGGGAAAGCCGAATTAGGAGCATATTTTACATTTTGCCCATAGGATAAAATGGTACCCTATTGTTTAAAGCTGGAGCAAATTTGATAAATTTGTCCTTCTGGGAAAGTCATGCAACTCAGTAAATTTCTTTTCATGTCAGGACAAAATACTAGGATGAATGACAATTATGATAATATTTCCTGATCATTTGAGTTTTTATGGGTCATAACATGTGAAAAGAAAGCAATTTTTCCTCCATCCTTTGATAAATGCACCTCTTAATATTTTAGCAACATTTTATTCCTATTCTGATACAAATATTTACATATAAATGTTTTTGACATTTCTCTATTTAATTAATTTGATTTCTCTTTCCCCAAATGATAAACTTGAGCAGCATGGTGACTCGGATACCAATGCTGCCTTGCAGCTAGTGTCGGACTGGCCCACCGGGATACCAGGAAAATTCCCGGTGGGCACTGGTGTCAGTGGGCTTCATGTGTCTAACCATTTGGCCTATTTCATGATCATTCCCTATTTCTTTATGGGAACAAAGAGGTTTAATAATGGAAGAATAGAGTATAGTATGTAGAGATAAGCGACTATGAAAATAAAGAGGTTGAGTGAGGAGAGGAGGTATAATAGTTTGGAAAGTGGGCCCTCAGTCTAAAGTTTTCTGGTGGGCCCCTGGCATCCCAGTCCGACACTGCTTGCAGCACAGAGGTGCCGAGTATGTTCACCCAATGTCTGCTGTGGTTTCCTCCCACATTTTAAAAAGATACAGGCAGATAAACTGGCTCCTGATAAAACGGACTCTAGTCTAGGTATGAAATTTATGAATGTATGTGGTAAAGATTTTAAGTTCCACTGCAGCAGGGATGTATGTGAATGTTGAACAATCTCTGTATAGTCAGTATTCACCTTACACATGTTGTATTTTTCAGAGCCCAGGCTGAAATAGATGAAGTTATAGGATCAAAAAGAGATATTGAGTATGAAGACCTCAGCAAATTGAAATATTTGTCTCAGGTACTGTAAATCAAACAGGAATTCTGTTTTAAATATTAAACACACATACTATATGGTCAGCACAAAAAAAACAAAAGCATGCATTTTCCAGGCCGACCTCCGCTCACCATCAAAATGCTGTGTGCACCTGGTTCTTTAAGTGCATGTTGTTTGTTCATTGACGCAGGTCTCTGTGGGAACTCTGTAGCTCTAGGGTTTCTATGAATCAATAGGCGCACTGTGCTCAGTTCAAGACAGGAGGCAGAGTGATCCATGCGGCATTGAGCACAACTATGCAGAAGTGCAAGGACTGTCTTTTGACACTGTTATTGTTGCTTTTCAGTAGAAATTCTCTGCATCTAGGGCCTCTATGGTCAAGGGTGGCTTCAATTCTATGATGAACTTTGTAACTAAAAAACCCTATTTTTGAAAATACATGCACAGATACTAAATTACTAATGAAACAGGGGATCAGGGAATGAGCACTGATCGACCCTCTCTCGTTTCTATGTTTGGTCCATTTAACACCTGCAATCTCAGATACACACAGTCCCAACAATGTCTGTAGTGCCTGTGTATCACACTCTTATAACTATGCAATTCCTGTGTGTTTCATTTCATGCCCACTATCACAGTAAAAGTACTGTTCCAAATGTATCCTTTCACTCCCAACTTATTGTGCATATGTAAAATTGCAGGATAAATAACCAATAACCCCTAGAGGCCCCACTCACAGGTCTTAAATTATATCAAAAAATATTTATGTCCACAATAAATATTTTTTGATGTAATTTAAGAGCTTTGAGTGCGGTCTCTATAGCTTCGGAACCAATAAACCTACATTTTGTTCGCTGAAACCTTTGCCTCAAAACTTCCTTGTAGTGCTGTCAACTCACCTTGGTATCTATTTATATGTGGATATATATATATATATTTTTTTTTTATATATTTACTATTACTTTAACCATCACCCTGAGGATGTCTAAATGTATAAAACAGGCTACATTAAGCTAACATAAAATATTGTAAAATACAATATACACATGCCATGTACTCTCTAGGTACTGAAGGAGACCTTGAGGTTGTACCCTACAGCTCCAGGCACATCTAGGGCTCTTGAGAAAGAAATCGTCATAGAAGGAGTGAGGATTCCACCAAATGTAACTGTAACGGTAAGATCAAAAGCTGTTAATCTGCACTGTGCAAGTACTACATGGCATGTATATATCCACTAAACCATTCTTCTAAAATGAAAGGTTCTTTTAAGATAAAAGTTAAAACAGTCCAGTTCTGCTAATTATTTGGTACAGCAGCACTTCAATCCATGCAGATGCTGGTTGGTATACACTTACAAGTACTGTGCAGTAAATAAAGACAGGTTCCAATAAATTTTAAAAATGAAGCCAACATTTGGATCAATTTGTATCTCATGCCCTCCATTTTAGTTATGTTATCCTATGTGTAAGACAACAATCTGAAACTAGTAATGTGCAAATTTGTCCCATTTCACTATAAAATTCGCAAAAAGGCGAAAAATGCATCAGTTTTGATGCCCGTATTACTTCTGAAGCTCGCGTCAATTTTTAAGCCGGCGTTTAAGTCAATGGGCGTCCAACCCAAATTTTTGCCTGCGAACTTTCACTGCAGTTTCACAAATCACCAGTCACAAGTGAGGTGAAATAGTTGGATGTACCCATGCCCCACCAATGCTGGAATCCCATACCGAACATATACAACATAAATATATATATGCATAACAACATATACCAGTTGTATAAACTTACAGAAATGTGCAAAAGCTAGTGGTTTAATAGCATATTACTTGAGCAATAAACAAGATTAGGTTGTCATTATTGCACTTTGCATAGCAACATGGGAGCACTGAATTAGTCACATGATATTGTGATGATAAGTTCCTGGCAGAACCATTATTGTTAGTTTTACACTCTGGTTCTGTTTACAGTTAAACTCCTATGTCATGGGAAGGATGGAGCAGTTTTACGAAGATCCACTTACTTTCAATCCAGACAGATTCAGCCCTGATGCGCCAAAGTAAGCAGTGAATATTATGCAATTTTACTTTTTTACAATTATGCTATTTGAATAGGAAATCTGTTACTGCAAAAAGACAACGCTTGCATTACCACTATTACTATAGATCACTGGTAAAACTTTCCATGAGCATTGCAATCATTGCTGCTGAAGTTTCTATCTAATGAAAGGTATCTGTAAGAGCAAAGACAGACATGCCCCTTTATCTGTCAAATCACGACCACCAAACTTTTCATGTCAAGGATTTATCACCCGAGTCATCTTTGATTTCTCTTTCAGTCTCTTTGACTTTATCACTCTTTCACTCTCTCTCAATGAAATTCTTCTTATCGTATGTATTGCTCAAGTTGCAGTCAACATTTTGATTGTAATTTATAGACCTTTCTGAAGTTGTCCAAAATGTCAACTATAACTTGGGCAATAAACAAGGTTTTAGTGTATTCCCCAGCAACCATCCATTTGGTTTTCATTTTTTATTTTCTATAGTTTTTGAAATATTTGTCTTTTTCTACCTCTTTCTAGCTGTCAAATAGGGGTCATTAACTCAAGCAACTAATGCTCCAAAGTTATTGTTAATATTTAATACTAAACTAACTTTTTGGACCCTCTCCTATCCCTATATTCCAGTCTCTCATTCAAACCATTGCCTGGTTGCTAGGGTCCTGGTGAAAATGCAAATTCCACTGCGACACAGTGCCGTGTAAAAAAGTCCAGAAGTTCCAGGAGAATGCTACTCCTTTTCTCAATGCTCCTACAATCTAAGAAAAGGAGTAGCATTCTCCCCAAATGTCTGAACGTGTATCCAGCTTCTGAATAAAGCTTCTGCAAATAATTGTAAGCAGTGCCTTTCTTTTTCTATTTGTTAAGTTAGACTATCCCTATAAATGCCTTTAGTTTCAATGCCCTTTCTCCAAGGACTCTGATTTTCCACTACATATAAATAAGATACCAGTTAATAAATATACAGGTATTTAAAATGCAACATAAATTATACTATTAACGTTTATATTTTCTTGCAACAAGATATTTTATCTGGAAAAATATTAAACATACTTTCAAAAGTATATAGGAATTGTCAATCAGAATATAGTGTTTCCTGGGAATAGAACAGTGGATAAGCAAATAGAATTCCCACTCACTTCCTCCTTCCTAAGTATTTTGCTTTCAATATGTCAAATTACTGTTACTTATTTCTGTCAGTGCATACTCATTTGCTCTTATTTTGCCTATTACTGTCTACTATACAAATCCCTAAATCTTTTTGTAAACATATTCATCTTGACAGGCCTTACTTCACTTATTTCCCATTTTCTCTGGGCCCACGAAACTGCATAGGGCAAGTGTTTTCACAGGTAAGTAATTATTGGATTAGCAATAACAAAGGGGGGGTACCGCTGGGTAATTAAAAAAACCTCCAGTTGACAAAGTGTGGAAGCTAGACAAGCACTTAAACATAACAGAACTAACATAGTAGAACATTAAATATCAATGTTTGGTAGAGTCACTGGTTTTGATGCCTAATAATGATGTGAGTGACAAATGACCATTAATTCAGCATAGAAATGAAAATGTATGATATAAACACAATGTCAAAAATCTAAGGCAGAAACTAATGTTACAACCAAGGTTTTCTGACCCAAGATTATTTTTTCTCTCTCATTACAGATGGAGGCCAAGGTAGTGTTGGCCAAATTTCTGCAGAGATATGACTTTGAGCTGGCCAATGGACAAAGTTTTAAGATTCTAGATACAGGGACTCTCCGGCCATTGGATGGGGTGATTTGCAGACTGAGGTCTCGGACAAGCAAGAAAGAGGCCCACATGTAGTTATGGTGTATACATTATGCTACGTGAAATATGATACATCCTTGCTTTCTGTCTTACCATGTCCCTTTTATTATGGCTCATGTTGAAGTGCTAGTTATATATACAACATGAAATATGACTTGGAAACAGAAAACTTACTTTTTTCTTAATCTTTTAATATTTTTAATTTACATACTGACAGCCTTTACTATATTAAATCCCTTTAATAAACATTCTTGCTGGTTTCCTGGTAAAATCTGATTATAACACAAAAAACAGCTAAATAGTCACATAAAATTGATTCAAATGCTCAATTATGCAAAGGGCAAAGGAAAAAGGGACATTTCTCAATGGATTAAAGTATGTATAATTATGTAAAGTATGTTCAAGTATTTTAGAGACTGAACCATCCCCAGAAAAAGTAACATGCATAGAAATTGCAGTAGGAATTACAAAGAATTAAAGTAAGAATTAGAGAGATTAAAATTCATTAGAATTTATATAAATGGCGTAAAGTGCTTGCTAGTAACATAACCCACCAAAAAATTATTTTAAACCATATAATCAGTATATGTATTAAAACAAGTGAAATAAAACCAGGAGGTGGTGCCCCAGTAGGTATAAATGCCAAAAAAAGTTGATACCTCTGTGTTAGCTCAGTAAAAAGGCTGCAGCCTTTAAATTTGATTACAGACATTGCGCTAACTTAAATTTTGACAAATGCTTTTTATAAGGTTTGTAGCTATGCCGTGACTTGTATAGTATATTAATATACAGTATAGGGTTTCACCTATTATACATTCCCTCTTGAACCCATCAGGACCAGCTGAATGACACCACCCCTTAATGCTCCAATTCCCAATTGTGATAGGATCTTTGTGAGGTGTATCCTTCCTGAACACATCTTTGTGACATATAGCTCATATAGCGTATTCTAGTAAAATAATATTACTATATATAGCATATCTTTCACAGGTCTTTTGTAAATAAACAAAAATGTTCCAGTCTCCACACAGTTAATGTTATAGTTATACAACATGAAAAATATTTGTAGAGTTTTATAAATACACATTTTTTTCCATGGCTTCATGCAACATAAATAAAGTGGCATAAATCATATGTATTAGATACAAGAACCGGCTTATTGTAAGGACATCTTTTGGTGTAAATGCAAGCATTTTCAGCAGACTTTTAACTCAACCTCAGTGGGATATTTGATAAGTATTACAGTTAAAAAAAAAAAGTTTAAAAGTGTTTTTTCACCTTTAAATTAACTTATGGTATGATGTGTAGAGAGTGATATTCTGAGACAATTTGCTATTGGTTTTAATTTTTTGTTTTTTGTGGTTTTTGAGTTATTTCGTTTTTTATTCAGCAATCTGGTTGCTAGGGTCCAAATTACCCTAGCAACTAATTTGAATAACAGTCTGGAATATGAATAGGAGAGGAACTGTTTAGAAATATTAGTAATAAAAAGCAGCAATTACAATACGTTTGTAGCCTTACAGAGTATTTGTTTTTAGATGGGGTCAGTGACCCTCATTTGAAATTTGAGTCAGTAGAAAAATGCAAATAATTCAAAAACTATAAAAAAATAATACCAATTGAAAAATTGCTTACAATTAGCCATTCTATAATATACTAAAAGGTAATGTAAAGGTGAACCACCCCTTTAAGGTAGCCAAAAAAATAATGAAGACCGGCATCCCACTTCCCACCCATAAACAAAAGTCACTACAGAATGCTAGGGACCTGAGGTTTTCCAGATAACAAATCTTTCTGTAATATGGATCTTCAAGCCTATGATTAAGGGAGGTGCTCTCGAAACGCATCAGGCGATGTTAGTCTATGACCTATTGCAATAAACCATCATCTTTTATCCGGAGTGCCGCCTTTCCTTTGCTCTAGCATGGATCTTCATACCTTAAGTCTTCTAGAAAATCATGTAAACATTAAATAATTCCAATAAGCTGGGTTGGCTTCCAATAAGTAATAATAATAAGTAATTATATCTTAGTTGGGTTTAATTATTACCGTGAAAAAGGAAATCAGTTTTAAAAATCTGGATCATTTGAATAAAATGGGGTCCATGGGAGATGGCCTTTCCTTAATTCAGAGCTTTCTGGATAATGGGTTTCCAGATAACAGATCCCATATCTGTACAATGAAGATGTACATATTCCAGCTGCCATGTCCATAACAGAACAAAGTACAGATAAAGAGGAATCATCATTGCTTGGATGCTACAGATTATGCACTTGTTAACAAATATCCTTCTCTCCACTTAATACCCTGTCTATGTTGGGGCAATTTTTAAAGGGGAGAGAGCTCCCCTTTGGTGCTGACTGTAAAACTGACCTATACTTTATCCAGTCAAGCTAAGTATCCTCCAGGCCTGCTCAGACTAGTAATTCGTAGCTGTAGGCAGCCTGTAGAACTTCCTGGTCCAGGGGCCCCTGAAACGAGGGCCAAAGGGTTAATTGGAGGGGACATGACTAGGGTAAGAATAGGGCCCTACGGGGAGGGTGTTGAATTATGGGGATTGTAGTTCTGAGCCAAGGCAAGGGAAAGAGGAGCAACAGAGGCCATATTAAGGTAGGGCTAAAGTAAGGGGGCAGACATTTTACCTGATGGTTGGAGACAGCTTCCTCCCACCCGCCCAGGGGGAAACAAAAGAGGATGAATGGGACAGTGAGTGTTATGTAGTCACAGCAATATGGAGGCGTGGTGGGCTGCACTAGGTGCAGCCAAAAAAGGGAAAGTAAACAGGAGGTAGTAAAAGTTAGAGCTACACCTTGGGGGGCTAGGCCCGTTTAGGTGCCACAGTATGTAGGGTGTTGGTAACTAGCCCGAGGTTCGAAATTAAGGTAGGATGTTACATTGTTGTGGTTAAATGCAACCAGCAATGGTTTATGTATGTGTTTATGTATTGGTTATCAAAATGATTATGGTGGTTAATAAATTGTATGTTTAAGGGATTGTTATTCATATTAAATGCTCAATAAACAAAGCTGCCCCATTTCCACCCACATTCTTTGGGGCAGATTCATTAAGCGCTGAATTTGCGCTAGTGTCCGATTTGCTCACATCGCAACACTTCCCCAGGTGTAAATTCGCCAGGACAACGCTAATTCACTAAAATCCGAAGTTGCTTCCAGGGCACCGAACGCTGGCAAAGTAACGCTAGCGTTACTGCGGCAAGCGAAGCGAAGTTGCCCTAACATTGGCTAATTTGCATACGGTGGGAAGTTAAAGTTGAATGGTCGTATATGTTGCAGCCAATACATTACACTATACAAGTCCGGGAAACCTTAATAAAATAAAATAAATTTGTTATATTGGCCTACACATGAGTCCAGTTTATAGTTTATGTGCCATATGTTAGGAAATGTAGGGGGGAAGCCGGGTACTCCAAAAAAAATTTACGATCTTTTGCAGCCTATCACGCTGAAAAATTAAAAGTCGCTAGCGTTTTTTGGGACCTAGAAAAATTTTCAACTATTTTTTTAGGAAGTCCTATCTTCACTATTGCACTTTGCCTGGTCTGAGGTGTCGTAGGCAAGTCTGGCACAAGAGGTAACGTTCAGTAAAATCCGCATCTTAGCAACTTCCCCAGGCGTAAGTGAGCGAATTACTGCTAGAGTCTATCTCCTTCAATAGCGAAGTTACGCCTGAAACCGTTAGTAAATCGGCAAAATAACAAAATGACGTCACGATGGTGAATTTTCGTCAACGTTAGTCACTTCGCCCTCTAGTAAATCTGCCCCTTTGTAAGTTATTGGGGAAGAAAGAAGCTCACGGGCATTGAGGATACACAAGTCATGGACTTTATTAGGCTATAGGCTGCACTGCACTGTCTGTTGAACTCCAGCTTATTAGCAGGGAATATAACTTTAAGATCAGATTTGGTGATTGGTAATGAGTATAGTATGGAACAGTATGGAAAAGAGAGGACTATAAAAATGACTGTGCTCTGGGTCCTATGAACTTATGTTTATGTCACTGCTTGCTGGAATTGCTTAATGTTTTTTTTCATCAGGAAATTTTCATTTTTGGCTAATGCTGGTAAAAACTTTTACCAGTTCTAGACAATCCATGTGTTACTTGGTTAGCTCTAAGTTATGAGTACAGAAATAATCATATCTTTATTCCTATAGATGTAAAATGTCTGCATTCGCTTGCTGTTTCTTAAATCGTCAATGGTTTAAGAGCTCTTACTACCTGAATTACAGTATAATAAGGAAGACCTAGTTTTACTTATTTAGGACAATAAGAAGAGTACCAAAATCAATGCAATCCATTATATCTTGGAGAATTTTTTTAAATCTGAATTCCAGCATAATTGTTCCTCCACGAGTCACCTGTGTTATAGCACCTAGACAGACACCTTCCTATTTGGTGCAATTTGTTGGTGGGAAAAAAAGGACATGAGGGGTCAGCTTGCAGTGAACCTTGCACCTTACTTCTGGCCATTCTCAGTTACACACTATACCTTATTCATATTAAATAAACTAGGTGCTACATATACTAGGCAGAAGCCATTTCTTTATAGGATATGAATGTGTGGCAATATAGGTGCATTTTCCTCTTATAGAAAATTAGACCTTTTGATTAGGCTATAAAGCTTCCTACAGTCCAGAGGAACTAAATAAATGAAGAAGTCTTGGAAGTACCAATGGTTATTGAGCCTTTATACATTTCTGTTAACAAACATTACAGTATCACTTGGAATTTATGGACATTTTGCATGTCTGGGGTTAGTTGCCTGCTTCAGGACTCAAGCACCATGAGTTATAAATGGAGAGAGTGTACCAACTCATACCCATATTGGAACAAAAACAGCACTGTATCTATTTGCATGCTGATTAGAATTTAAATGTTCACATATAAGAAATACATTGTTGTACTGAGCTTTATTAAAACTGTTACAGGACTATACTGCTTTCAATGTTAAAAGTAAACTCCAACTACTGGTCTAGACCACTGGTTATACTTTTCATATGCTATCTCATTTTATAATATACCTGAAGCAGGGACCTATGTAGTCCCAAATGCTAAAAAGTATCCGTTACTTTATGATTTTTGTGTTCTGTAAAGCTGCAGCAGGATCTGGGCATTTAAACAGAAGGAAGAATAGATTCTGCAAAATACTGGCAAAAGCTGCAAAAGAACCTGTTTAAGTAATACAAAACTGAATCTTGGGAGGAAGTTTCACATAGTCACAAGGACAGGGCCTCTATAAGGGTCAATTGAAATATCACGTGTTTTTGTCACATGTTTTTGTCCTTGTTCAATGGATTTATGTCATGTGCCTGTATATATAAGTCTGTATATATGTTTGTAATTTTTTTAGTTGTCTTACAGGAGAAAGGGATAATGCTTTTATCAGTATCTGCAAAAATATCAGTTAGCAAGAGGGGATCAAACCTTTTACCCTCACTTTTTGCAGTAATAGGTATAAAAAAAAAAAACATATTAAGCTGGATGGTCATAAAATCAGGATCCCAGTTACCCCTCCTCCATGCCCCATGTGGTAGAGATAAACATTCAAATAACTATAATAATACACAACCTACCCAAACATGTGCAAAAGGTTGGGTAAATCTCAGTCAGATGGTCCATCTTCCCTCAGGGGGTATGGGAACAGTTAACAGCAACACAGGCTATTTTAATATCATTGACATAAATTTGGATTTTTCTCCTTCCATTGAAACTTTGCTTTAAGGGGAGATTAGAACTGCTAGTCTTCATTGAGGTTATTTACTCAAAAACAGTATACTGTACTTTAAGCTGGCCATAGACCCAAAGATCCGATCATACGAATCAACAAACGATCGGACTTCCCCATCTCCCGACCTGCCACTAACCATTCCGATCAAATAAAGTAGAAAAGAACAGATCAGCCAATGTTCTGTCCCTGACAGCAATCGTACTAAAGTTATGTCCGACAAAAGCTAGTGACAGTCTCCCACTGAAAATCATATGATCGGCAATACATGCAGAGAAATTATTGGCAGCCGACAGAAATCTTTTAACCTGTCCGATCGACCAAACGACCGATCTCCGCCGGACGAAAAATGTTGGGACTTTCCACAGTCCGAAAATCGTACGAATCCTCGATTCGTATGATCAGATCTTTGTGTCTATGGCCAGCTTTAGTCTTAAGTCAATCAGAAAAATAATTTATTCACAATATAAAAATTCCCTGTGATGTTTATATGGACAAAGTCACATGACCTGATCACTGAACTCAACAAAAACCTAGTCATTGACTGTCAGGAACTGTCATCCCTGTCCAACTAGCCAATCCCAGTGAGAGGCTGCCCCTGGGTGGGGAAAGACAATCCGGAAGTAACTTCTCCCTGAGAGAGAGGAAGTGGGTGGAGTTGTTGGCACAGGGAAACTGAAGGAGACTCAGGGCCACGATGGCTTCGGTCCCGCATTGCACAAAGACTCATAAGAGTGTGACAATGGGAACTGGAGGTTATTCAGGTCAGTGCCAGTAATAAGCTGCTCTATAAAGCCCTTATGTCATCCCAGTGTGAGAGCAGAATAAGGGCAAAGTGCTGCATTTCCCCTGGCCTTCATCTCCATATCACCCTTTGGGATTTCTACTACCAGCACCATATGTGACTATGCCCAGTCTGTGCCCACATATTGCACTGCCCCTGTGCTTGGCACGTCTTGAGGAGACACTGTGGAACTATACTGTGTAGCCTGTACTGCTATTTTGCCATATATATGTTGGGATGCGTTATTCATGCCACTGTTATCAATTCACCAATAGTTACATTCAGTTCATATATTTCTCCCACTATTTTCAATAAAGCATTTGAGAGTTACCTGCTGATTAGTCTCCTAAGGGTAGCTGCAGAAATGCTTTATTGAAGAGTGGTAGAAATATGTGAACTGAATGTAACTATTGGTGAGTTGATAACAGTGGCATGAATAACACACCCCAACAGATATATGACAAAATAGCAGCAACAACAATTTACAATCCACACGTCAGTCTTTCTGTATGGTTATTAGGGAGTTGAATCTTGCTTCAGATGGTGATAATGGTGACTAGGAGGTGTAGTTCTAACCAGTGGCCATAGGGGGGCAGCAAGCTGTTTCACTCTGACCTGTAATCTAGCACATGTACAGGCTGCACAGTATAGTTCCACAGAGAAAACAGTATAGTTCCACAGTCTCTGCTCAAGACGTGACAAGCACAGGGGTAGTGCAATATGTGGGCACAGACTGGACACAGTCAAATATAGTGCTGGTAGTAGAAATCCCAGAGGGTAATATGGAGATGAAGGCAGGGGAAATGCAGCACTTTGCCCTTATTCTGCTCTCACACTGGGATGATGTGTGGGCTTTATGGAGCAGCCCATTACTGGCAGGCCCGGATTTGTGGATAGGCCACCAAGGCCCGGGCCTAGGGTGGCAGGATTTTAGGGGAGCAACATGCTGCCCAACCACACCCACATTAGTTCAGAAACACTGGGGATGTGCAAGAGATACAATAGTTTTTAAATTTCCCGTGTGCCAATCCCCATTGCTCTGTTCCCGATGATGAAAATTTGAGCAAATAGGGAGGGGACAAGGGCAATGAACGACAGCGGGCCTAGGGGCGCCCGCTATGTAAATCCAGCCTTGATTACTGGCACTGACCCGAATAACCTCCAGTTCCCACTGTCACACTATTATGAGTCTCTGTGCAGCGCGGGACCAAAGCCACCCGTGCCCCTGAGTCTCCCTGTGTCAACAACTCCACCCACTTCCTCTCTCAGGGAGAAGTCACTTCCTGATTGTCTTTCCCCACCCTCAGGGGCAGCCTCTCACTGGGATTGGCTAGTTGGACAGTGATGACAGTTCCTGACAGGCATTAACTAGATTTTGTTGAGTTCAGTGATCAGGTGATGTGACTGTCCATATAAACTTCACATCCCCCCATGACATTAGAATCTTCATGGCCCTTTAGGAAGTGTAGGTGAATGGCGCATCAGCGTGTCTCTGGTTATTGAATTTATATCATATCACTGACGTCAACTAATCCTCTCCATGTAACCATAACTGACAGTGAATAAAGTGTTTCAAGCACATCATTTATCACATCATTTAAGACAATAAATTTTGGCAAAACTGGGCACAAAGGTTTGTTATTATTCTAGGGGGGGTTGATCTTTTAATTGTTTTTTTTGTTAATGAATCATTTTAACACATGTAAATATAGGTTATTCAGTGCTGTGAAATATGTTGGAGCTATATAATTAATATAGTTAATAATAGTTAATAATAGATTTTATTTCTCAGCAATACTCTCCCTATGGAGGGTCACAAATAGTGGTTCTTTACCATATTTTATTTGAAACCTTTCTAAAATGTACTATTGTGTGTTGTTGTCCCAGTCACACCCTGCCATTTATGCCTACACAGTAACATTCCACTTTATATTATATAAAACCTGCCATGCAGGGTGTGCTGAAGACTGCATAGAGATTTCAGCACAGTGTAGATTTATACATATTGGAGAATAATATAAGACAAGCAGACAACCTATACAGGAATGCAGATTTTATGGGCAAGGAAACTGTGGTGGAATCTGTATTTAAATTGAAATTGGGCAAACCCTGTATTTTTGCATGGTGTTTCCCCTTTAAAAGGCCTCCGCAGTAACTGGAGACAGCATTTGCTGCTATTGTACAAAATTACTTCCGGATTGGTGTGAAAGCCAAGCCTACTGTCCTGCCCTTCCAAGCTTGTCTTAATGTCAAACAGAACACACAAACAACTGTCTTGAGTACTGGCTCACACAGTGATCATGGGGCTGTGGATTCTCATCGGCTGGGCAACCCTCCTGCTGTTGGCACTGGCTCTGATCTGCTTCCTCCTGTACTGTGGATATATTCAGTATATTCATATGAAGTATGACCACATCCCAGGACCCCCCAGAGACAGGTGAGAAACTGTGTAAGAGGGCTGTATAACAGAAAATCCTCAGTACACTGCTACATGTCTCTCACCCAGCAAAATATCTCTGTTATCTATAATGTAACACAGAAACAGCAGTCCCTTGTACACGGAGGAAATACTGTCACATTCAGTTGTTTTTATCACAACATCTAGAGATTAGAGTGCCTGTTGTTTTACTGAATTCTTTGTTTTCACAGAATTCTACTACACGTTGGAGAAATGACAAGTTATCTGTTCTAACATTGTTGCTTTCCGTGAAAAAAATGTGTTAAAAGATTGTTTCCCCTGGTGACAGCTCTTCCCTGACCCTAACATTTAAGTGAATTTCTCTATTAAATAAGCCCTGAGAAATTGAATAAGAACCACCTGCCCAGTGCTACCAGTTACCGACCATATCACCATCCTCTTGTTTTGGACTAATAAGTGTGTGTTGGCAAATGAAGGGGGGCTACATTACTAATGTAGAGAGCAATATTGCACTGTATTAGCAGAGCAGAATCTCTGATTTAAAAAACGGAAATTTGACTCTTAAAGTTACCAGTGGTGGCTTTTTGCTGCCCCTGGTAACCAGACACTTGCTGCACAAATTTTTATAGAATATTACTGTCTACATAATTCATATAATGATAAACTAACCCTTCTGAAAGTTTCCTTCCTAATCAGAAACAAGCCTCAGCAACTTGAAAAAAAAAAAACCTTTGCTCTAAAAATTTGTATGTCATCATGTAGTTTCCAGTTCAGCAGGTTTCATTTAGACATAATAGGAGAAAGGTTGAACCTGATAGATGCGTGTTTTCAGCTTGCTTTATTCAAAGTATACTTTTATTACAAATCACTAGCACTGTATGTCTTTGCTTTTAGCTTTCTCTTGGGACATTCACCGACAATGCTGCGGTTGATGAAAAACAATTTGCTGATGTATGATCATTTTCTGGAATTGTAAGTCACTATGAGCGTGATAAGATATTGCTGCCTTATGCAATTATCTCGTGATAAGATATTGCTGCCTTATGCAATTATCTGTGCCCTGAGAGTACCTGACATTCATACTCCAATGACATATCATAAGTCTATAAAGGTCATTTGCTCAAATTCTTCAATATTTTTAGGCTAGGATGGTATCATCTATCTATAAAGTTATTCTAGACTTTTTTATATTGGGACAAATATAATTAATTAGAAGCTGTTGTCTGTTGCATATTTTATACTAAATTAGTGTCATAGTCCCATGCTGTCTTGCTTATTTATTAACAATGAAATCTGGTCATACACAGGTAGAACCACACTTCTGTTATGGTGACTAAATTACCAGGACTTTGGCCTCCAGACTAATAATTAAGTGGCTCATGCAGACCCCCCCTGAGCTGGTGCATATACCAGGCCTAATGTGGCCATGGTCAGAAGGAATTTTTCAGCTTTCCTTGCGATTATCAGATTTTAATTAGGAGTGCGTTATTTTGGTCCTACAGAAAGGCCTTACTGGCTTGGCCAATAATAAGTCATGTGCCAATATCAGACTACATTGCTAGCACAGTCAGTAACACACAATATACAGGTAGTGCTGTCCAACTTTTTTACATGTAGTGATTCGATTATTTGACATACCACATATCGGAGGCTCAGATTCTATTAAAATTATATACATTTAATAATTCAGTGTTGCTCTTAAGTACGCTAGGGGGCATAAAAATCCCTTGCCCTTGCAGGGCCACATCTTGCCTGCAGTCATTCAACTGGACAGCCCTGAGATAGAGGAAATAAAGAAGAAGATTTACTAGAGTAGAGTAAATGATATTGTAGGTCAAAACTACCTGCAATGCACTTGTATGTAGTGTGTGCACCTATACATGCTTGCATTATACATACGTAATTGAAACCTATCCTGGATTGCAGAGTTTACATATCACTTCTGACTACAGCTACTTCACAGTACACCTCTGTTTTATTTACAGGGTTCAGAAGTATGGTCCAGTCATTCGTATTAATGGATTACATAGGGCCATTATACTTGTTGTTAGCCCTGAAGCAGTGAAGGTATGAACTCACACAACCTTTTAGTATGTAGTGAAATAGAGAACTTCTTTCCAGATCAGATTGCTGAAACAGTAGGTATCAGGGCATTTTCACTGGTCTTCAAACAAGTTTCCTTTCAAAGAATCTTTCTGGCATGTAACATTTACTAAGTGAAAATGTATTTATAATGGGTTAAAAGAGAAGAACTTATTTACAAACAGCACCATTCCTTGTTCTATACAGCACTGCCTTTGTAAGATATATCTCCACTTTTGATATGGGTGCCAGGGGTACATGGCTCACACAGTTATTTTGTGTATTGGGTGCTAATCAGTAAAGGGAACAGGGACTTAAAACACCAGAAAACAAGCATGTCTTGATTTTAGGGTAGAAAACACAGAGAACAAACCCATTGAACAGTTGCATGTGCCATGGCGCTAATGCTTACATTGTTATGTGCCATACAGTGCCAATGTAATGTGCAGTATTAACTGCTGGAACTGTCTTCCTTGCTTTGCCACCAGCAAGTCCTTATTAAAACATTTATTATCTTAGTAGGGTTGCTACCTTCTATGGGAAAAAATATCAGCCTTCCTATATATATTGCCTTTATTGCCTAGCTAGGTTGCAACCCTATGTCAGTGGACACATGATCAATGTTTTACCTATTGTGAGAGAATGTTTCACTAATTGAACTGTGCACAACAAACTTTTCTCTCCACCTTGAACACACAATGTGACATTATTAAAGGTGCAGTAGGACTTGCCGTTATCTAAAAGTTCCACCAGATGTCACCATCTGGTCTTGTAAGTTAAAGATTCTAATTAATGAAATCATTTTTGGGATTAGTGTTATTCAGGTATATGCAAACATTCTTATTAACACAATACTTTTCATTTTATGTCAAATTAAAATTCTCAATTAGTATAAAATAAGTACATTTCCAAATAAACACTTCCTTTACAGCCCGCTATATTCAAAAAAAAAAAACTATATAAAACTATACACCCTCAGTCCACTATTATATTATAAGCACAGGTATAGTATCTCTTATCTAGAAACCCAATTTCAAGCAGCTCAGAATTATGGAAAGACCATCTACCATAGAGTCCATTTTAAACTATTTACATTTTTAAAAACAAATGAATGTATTTAGGGGGTTATTTATTAAAGGTTGAGTTGTGTTTTTCCAGAAAAATTAGTTTTGATAGTTGAGATATATTATGCCCCGAAGTTGCTAAAAGCCAGAATCCAAAAATACTCCAGCTAAAATCTGTCAAGGTCATGTAGAAGTCAAGCAGAGGTCCCTTGGACCATTTGAAGATGTTTTTTGGCTTCATGATTTTCAGTTTTTTTTAAATTTGGTTTTCACTTATAAACTCAATCAATTTGAGGTATTCAATGTTTTATTAGCCGATAATGAGTTTTTTTCCCCCGATTGCATTCAATTGAGTTTTTTACATTCAGTTTTTTTCATAAGTAAGCAAACATTCGGGTTGGGAGTTTATATGAGGTAGAAAAAAACCTCATAAACTTGACCTTTTATAAGTTACCCCCTTAATGCTTAAATGTTGTTTAGCAGACTTAGGGTGATGCAAAATACAGAATCTGAAAAACTCCAGGAATTCCAAATATAGATCCTATACTTGTGCTGTGTAGTCTGCATTTCTAATTGCAAAGTTCACTGTGCAGAATTAGTGCAAAATTCTGTTATTTATTTCAAAATTATTTTGTTTCCTCGTCTCAACGCTTTTGTTTGTTTTCAGGAACTTCTCATGTCACCAAAATACACCAAGGACCGGTTCTACGATGTTATTGCCAACATGTTTGGAGTGAGGTATGTAACAAGCACAGGGGTAGGTTGGGAAATGTATGTTATCTTTAAATTTACAGACAGCTCATTCCAGGAACTTTAATCATAACCAAGCAAACATTTACTTTAAAATATTAAAATTGTGGGGAATAGGGGGAGCCCATCCTGCTCTGGCATTGCAATGGTTAATGTGCAATTGCTGAACTTTAACAGTCCGGTGTTCGAGAGGAAAATGGTCACGATTGAGCTCATGAAGGATGCTCCTGTGCATGTCATTGATGTGAATGATAACACCCCTGTCATCAGCATCAACCCCTCACCTCTGTCAGTGCTGGGTCACCTACATCACCAAGGTAGCTGCCAGAGAGAGCTCTGTAGCGCTGATCAGCACCACGCTCTGTGGATACAATCATTTCAGGCTGCAGAGTACAGAGAAGATAGCAGAGTACAGTGGTGGCTGTAGACCTGGGTTTACCCCCTTTTAAAACGGTCATGCAGTACTCCATTCAGGTTAGTGATGAGAATGACAATGCCCCTGTTTTTGCAAGGCCAGTGTACAAAGTCTTCCAATTTCAACCTACTCATCGCTGGACCCTGCGACTTGCGCAGTCTATGCCAGACTTTTAACCATGAGATTCTCAAGCAGCTGGACCTGAAAATCCAGGCAATAATGGAGGGTCACCACAGCTCACAAGCAGCGCGATCATAAAGGTGAAGATCACGGACCAAAACAATAACACACCTGTGATCATCCAATCAGCCCTGTCCAATGGATCCGCAGGTGCCATCTAGAGCCCTGCATGACTTTTTGGTTACCCAGATTAAAGCTAAAGATGCCGATGAAGGGGTTAATGCCGAGCTGACCTAGGGCCACAGTGAGTGTGAATGACAGTGGGAGACTCCCTCTATCTAGCAAAGCCACCATCACTTTCCTGGTCACCTCAGCCACCCCACCAATAAACTCCAAGCTCATGCAGCCAAGTTCCTGGGAGGAGAAAGTGTCCTGGTGGGATGTGCCCCTCATCTCCGAGCTGGGGGAAGGGGGAGGGCTTATTAGCAGCCAGCAAGGGAATCTGTTTGACATCAGACCCTTCACTGGCACAGAAGTAGCACCGAACCCTGAAGCTTCCACTATAGAAGAAACCTTTGGCTCCTGTCTGTACAGCCCCCCGAAGCAACTGCGCACAACTAACAGTGAGGTGAGTCCCTCAGGCATTCATTTGGGTTTTGGAGGGTGGTGGGGGCAATATCAGCGGGCATTTCCAGCTTCTAACCACTCTTTACCACTTACAGAATTATACTTCGGAAAAGTCCAACTGTAACTGCCTGGAAAGGACACGTGTATAAATTGTTGCACAAATAAAAATTAGTTTGCCGCCCATTGACTTCAATGCGGTTCGCCATTTTATCACTGTTTTGCGAATTTTTCGGCAAAGCGAAAAGGGACAGATTCTCCCATCACTAATTATAATATGCAGGTGAAATATTGCAGAACTATAACTTATTGGCTTTTATACACAACAAAAACTGAACATGTAAAGACATATTATAGCATTTCAGTAGATAAGGCCATAACATCAGAAAACCTTGGCATACTATGATTCATAAGGAATGTCAGATCACAGTGACATATTTGGGTTAAATTAGTAACAAACATGGCAAACTTCACCAATGTAGCTAACTTGTAGTTGACCAATGAAAAAATTGCTACTGGTGTTGTTTATATTTGCATATGGGCAAAGAAAAATTGTAAATAATTACAATATGGAGAATAGTTTTAGATTACAAAAGTAGACTTGGAGAAAGTTATGACCCATTTTAAAGGTCAGTAATAGTGCTTTAAATATTAATTTGTAGTGTACTGACTGGCAGATTGGGTTAACAGAGCTGGAGCAGCTAGTGAGTTGCTTGGCAGGGTAATGGAATAAGTTAGAATTTTGGTGGCCTTGTGTGAGAAATACATGTAGTTTGGGAACATTCTGTGTATAGAAGCTTGAAAGTAACCTCTCAACTATTGCTTCCTTTAGGTTCATGGGGAATGGTTTAGTGACTGATCGAGATTATGATCATTGGCATAAACAGAGGAGAATTATGGATCCTGCTTTCAGCAGAACGTAAGTGTATAGCAGTAATTTACAAGAAAATAGTATTTATAGTTGTTCTTATTATTTCATCCTGTTGCTCAAGTTGCCATAATATTGTTTTTACTATATTATTTAAAAGGCAAAAATAAAATAGTCTATTCCTCAATGTTATGATACATGCTGGGTTGTAATAATTTGCCAAACATTGTTAATGTTATAGTGTCATATGGCTTTGCTGTTTTAGTCATATATTTTAAGCAGAAATTGGAATTTAATAGTGATCCAAAAGTACTGGCAAAAAATGAGAATCTAAAAAATGAATGCTGACCCCTGTAAGTAGCACAACTATGATTTCTGAATGATGTACATTTCAATTTCCCTTTAGTACCAACAGGACAATTTTGAGAAGAATTGCAAGATTTTTGGCCATAGAATAGAATGTGACTTGACTTTGTGGTGACCAAGTCAGTGAAGTTGTTTTGATACAAAAAGAAAATTTCAGGAAACCTATTGTAAATCTTCACCTTAATTTATATATATTATAGATTTGTCTACACATATTTTTTAAAAATCCATTGGCATTGGCTAGTTTGTCTACCAGTATATAAAACCAAAATGGCTAAGAAACAGACAGGTCTGATTTTAGTTTACTGGACAAACCTGTTTATTTGGGGCAGGATTACTGATTAAGTAAACGAAGTATAAGTGGGCATTACTAACCAAAATGTATTGTCTTTCTTTTTTTACATTTGTTGCCTATGTAGCTACCTGATGGGGTTAATGGGTCCCTTTAATGAAAAAGCAGAGGAGCTGATGGAGAGACTAATGGAGAAAGCAGATGGAAAGTGTGAGACTAAAATGCATGACATGCTCAGCAGACTGACATTGGATGTAATTGGCAAGGTATTAATAATTATCACTAAATCACTTTGGAATTAGCCCATAGATATAGGAGCACAACTTTTTACATGCAGTAACAGCTTAGCTCTCAGCTGCCATGTAATTACTTGGAAGAAAAATTAACCCTATCACAACGAGGCATCCCTGCCACACCCATTACTAATATTTCTGGTGGTCCTTTACAAAGACTGAATTAAGTACACTATGCAAGGTAGTGACACCCTGGATCATTTTCAAGCTGTGTGTTGTTGCTTAATTCTCAGATTTTTTTCTTTTGATAAATGGTTGACTAGTTTTTTTCTGGTTTCATTCTATTATTTTTTGTTTTTTTCTACAAATGAACCATTTTTTAACTTTAAGAGGCAGATTTATCAAAATGTGAGTTTAGAGCTTAATAAATAAAAACTCACCCACTTTCTATTCACCCCATTGGGATTTTTAAAATTGTATTTATCATGGGTGGAAGTTGGAAATCACAATTTGATAAATACGCGTCTAAAAATTCCATAGGAATGAATTGGACGTGGGCTAGTTTTTTTATTAATCAAAGGGGAACTATTGCGAAAATGAAAATGTAATATAAACTTCCTCATACTGAAATAAGATATATTCTAAATACAATTAATTAGTCTTCATCCTTTCTGAAATAATCAAGTTTATGATCAATAGCCCTCTCTCAGCATCTGTTTCTCTCCATTCTGTCTTCATGCAGCAGCTGGGTGTTAGATAGTCATTGACAGTTAGATCCAATATATCTGAAAGGGGGGCTTCCTTTCCTAGCAGATGAATTAGAGCTCATTCAAATAACTGATTCCAGTACAAACAAAATCTAACCAAACAACTGCCTTTTGCACAAATCCTTCATTTAGAGAGACATGATGTCTGGTGATTTTAATAGAGTGAGCTCTAATACAACTTGTAGGCAAAAGGAAGCCCCCTATACGATATATTGGATCTAACTGTCAATCGAACTCCTGCATGAAGAGAAACAGATGCTGAGAGAGAATTAGTGAAGATGAACTTGATTATTTCAGAAACAGTACAGCATTTTTAATTGATTGTATTTAGAAAGTTTTTTATTTCAGTATGAGGAAGCTTATATTAAATTTTAATTTTCGTGAAAGTTCCTCTTTAAGCTCTAAACTCACATTTTGATAAAACTGCCCCTTTGACTCATTCATAGGGAGGCAGCCAACCCTATTTACACTGTGAAATATTTCAACCACAGCACTCATTTAAGAGGGTGGTGACATATACTGTTAGACTTTTTATTTAAATAAAGTATATGAATGAAATAGTACCATGCACTTCAGGTTTGACTCTCTTCATAATTTACAGGTTGCTTTTGGAATGGAACTGAATTCCCTAAACGATGATCGAACACCGTTCCCAAGAGCTATCTCATTGGTTATGAAGGGTATAGTGGAAATGCGGAATCCAATGGTGAGGGTAAGTATTCTGTAACAATTAGAAAAAGGTATCTCACCATCACTGAAGGGTAAAGCATCTAGTCTGGTTAGGATAGATGAGTGACCTCAAAGGGCCCTTAATGATTATGGTTTGAATACAAGATCCAAGTAGTCCCAGATGAATAGTTAACCACAAAAGGAAATTAGGAACCACAAAAGGAAATTAAATACATCAATCCTACTTGAGCATTTGACAAAAATTCATAGATGAAATAGAATCTATATACTCTACAACTGAAAAATTACCCATATTAAATTACTTCTTCTGGATCCATAAATAAATAATAATTTATATGTTGCAAGACCTGTTTGACTACCTTTTTGGCCCATCAAATTGTTATGTTGAGCAGCTACTCAGTAGTTTCTGCTGTATCAGCAATCATTTAGTCTTTTAGTAAAGGGGCCCTCCACCAAAAAAAAATTGTAATTGTAAGATATTTTTAAATGTAATTGTAGTTTAAATCAGTTTCTGTTTATCCCTTTCTGCTCTTTGGCTTTGACTCTTGAGAAAATGAAATGAGTGAGTGAGTGCAGATTTGTAAACCAGCAGGAGTCTAAACCAGCAGTAAATAGAAGGAGAAGGGAACTACTGAATGTTTAATGAATGTATATTGAAAGTTGCTTATAATTACAATTACTTTTATTATGCAAAATACAGTTCATGGGTGGACATCCCCTTTAAGCCTTCCTCAAACTAATTATAGTCCTTCTGCTTATTCACCCTATTCCCTGAATATCTAAAACCCACTGAGACTCAGTGGTCCCTTAAAGGCAGAATCACAAGGTAAAACAAAATTCTGGAACAAATGTTTGAAAACAATAATGGCCTTCATTAAACCAAAACATTGGAAAGCAACAAAAATTGGAAACCAATTTAAAAACATAAAATGCAGCATGTTTTGATGCCCACTGCCTGGTCTAGAACCCATCTCAAATATTGCTGCGAATTCTTTTGCAACAAAATTAATTCTACTCACATGTTTACTAAAGTGCTATGAGACAGATTTGTCTTTCGATAAGTGGCAGTTTCAGAGCTGCAAGTTTTCTGGGCCCATTTAGATTAACTGTATCTGCTATAAATCTTACCAATATTTTTGGCACCACTTTCAATGACCACACTAATGAAAATATATATATATATATATATATATATATATATATATATATATATATATATGTATATGTATATGATTGAGTTTATATAAAATAGTATTCATTACCAATTTATGAATGTATTATTAAATATGGTTATGGACAATTAAGCAATATCAGGAATCTGCTCTAGAGTAAACCTGCTCCAACACCTTAATCTCTGGATTATTAGTGAAGGAAAAAGGAAAATTTGAATCTTATAGTACCATATGAATTACAATATATTTGTTCTGATTAGAAACTTGTCTTTTTCTGTTCATAGTATTCTCTGGCAAAGAGAGGGTTCATCAGAGAAGTGCAGGCGAGCATAAGGCTCCTTCGTCAGACAGGAAAGGAATGTATTGAAAGGAGACAGAAGCAGATACAGGATGGAGAGGAAATTCCAAAGGACGTACTGACACAGATACTGAAGGGAGCAGGTATGCAGGTTATTAAAGAAAACTGAGCATCTGCAATTCCTCCAGTTGAGTTAAGTTGTATATCATAATTTAATTTAAATGTGAGGCCTTACCCCCACCATTGCTAGTGATGCTTTGTACTGGACCCCAAAAAAACAAGCACACAAATACTCTCTCTCTCATGCTAACATTAAATGCTGTATACTCATACTCAGGCTTTAAAAAAAAATACATCATAGCGATACAATGCAGGTGTTTACAGATATATTTTTTATAGAAGTCAGAGCTAGGTCTGATCACATAAATATCACATATTTTCTCAGTGTGCACCATGGGATGCTGTTTTTTTCCTAAAAAAAAAGTTGGTTCCCTTGATTGATTGCATTCCTGTAATTAATCCTGCACAGGTTTCCTCTGTCCTTTACCCAGAATACAGAGGTGGAATAAAAGGAACAAATATGTAAGAGAGCAAGTGTGCTGAGTGTGGATGCTAAGTTATGGCTTTTTTAGTAGGCAGATTTCCTTATTTCAGGTGCATTTCAATCCCTCAGTATCAAATATCAATAATAGTCTCATTTTGTCTTTCTGTAGCTTTGGAAGAAGAATGCGATCCTGAAATTCTGTTGGACAATTTTGTCACTTTCTTCATTGCAGGTTTGCCATTTTTTAACCTTTTTCTTACTGGGGGTAAATCATATTTAAGAACTAAATCATTAGCATCTTGCAGCAACTACCTGCCAGTGTGCCTGCTTTAATAAGGTCAGTAATTATATTGCCAGTAATCTCAGGGTTACCTCAGTGCAGTAGATCAAGATCCATTTGATGGCTAATATTAGGCTATTAGAGGCAACCTCTTAGCTATTAACAAGAGTTCAAATATATTAAAATATTTCTCTACTGTGCAAAGCTCCAAGGACATCTAAGACAACTAACTAACTAATAAATACTGATCTTTACTCTACTGATCTCTAAACCAGACTTTTTCTGCTATCTAGGAGGCTAATCAGGCATTCTTAGTCTGTCAGGTAATGGGCTTGTGCTGACATCTATTTAAATCTACCCACCTTTGCGGAGCTGTTCTGTGACCGTGGGACTGTGGGGTAATTTGCAGTGGTCTGGAATAAAAACATTGGGCAAGTGTGACTCCACTTGAGTGACAGATGGAAAAATATGAAAATCATTAGCAACTTTATTAGTGAAATCTCGAATGCGTGTTTTCAGTGTGAACATTTACTCCCTATATTGCTCATTTTCTATAAATGTGTCAATTCATCAGAATGCTTTGATGTCCGTAAGCAGAAGTACACTATTCTGTTCAATGGGGTTTAATAATTCAGTCAACATGCTTTTCACACTTGAACAAATTGCTCCAGTGTGGGACAAGCTTGCTAAATCTAATGTCATCATTTTCTACCGTAAAGTATTGTTTGATCAAAACTTAGAATGTATGATGATTGATGTATGGCAATGATGTGAAGAAAGTCTATCTATTTTTCAGGCCAAGAAACCACCGCCAACCAGTTGTCATTTGCAGTGATGGAATTGGGGCGGAATCCAGAGATTCTAGAAAAGTGGGTCAAGAGTTTTCCTTTACTAGTTGTGATTGTTTTGGATTGGCAAGCTTTGATTTTGTCAAATATATACAGTAGCCACTGTATTTGTATCATGTTGGAAAAAAATATTGTTCTTTTTAAATATGCCTATTCAGAGCCCAAGCAGAAATAGACGAAGTCATAGGATCAAAGCGAGACATTGAGTATGAAGACCTTGGCAAATTGCAGTACTTGTCCCAGGTACCGTAAACACTTCAACAGCAATTTTATGGAGTGCAAAGAAGGTCCAAACGTTATAATAGAAGATAACTTGAGCATTGTAATATGGGATTTAATTCAGGCATGGATGCTGTGCCATGACAGAACTGTATATACATTATGTCATTTAATGGTGTTGATGTAAGAACACTTTTTGCAGAGTGACAAAAGTTCTTTATGATGCTAACAGTGTATTCATTATATATACAATGTGCAATATAATCCACGTAAACTATTGTAAATAGCTTCAGCAGCATCACTCTCTGCTATTAGTGGTATTGGCATGAAAATCGGGAGAAAACTGAAGAAAATGTAATATATATATATTGTTTATTTAATACAATTACTGCTAAACATGTGAATGTTGTTATCATGCTTTAATAATGAATGATCAAACAGTGGAACTATTGGCTAAACAAGAATGGTAATAATATTTGAATTAGTGATCCATTTTACAATAACATGTTTAGACACTTGGATGAAACAAAATGCTTCTTAAATGTGAGGAAATATGTCAATCCATATGTTGTTATAAAACCTATTGTTACCTTATAACAAAATATTCTGCCTATATGCATGTAATATGTTGTCTGTTAATAACCAATAAAAATGAATATAAAAGAAAATAATGAATAATGAGAACAGTTGTGCAAATTCATAAATCTGCATCTATCTCCCATACAGGTCCTAAAAGAAAGTTTGCGCTTATACCCTACAGCACCAGGCACATCACGGTGGCTTGAGGAGGACATGATAATAGATGGAATTAAGATCCCAGCAAATGTAACTATGATGGTAAGGTCAAAGTTTTTAGGGTAGCCTGGTGCTGCTTTTTTACTCTAAATTGTAACAAATCTAGATTATATATCATCAGTGTCTCCCCTAATGCATCTTATCCATACCACATATACACACTATGGTCAGATTTATCAGGAGCCTATTTGGAGTGTGTGAAGAAAGCAGTGACCCAGATGAAACCTTCTCAGGCACAGGTATAACATAGAAATTTTGATTCAGATTGTGCCCTGATTGTAATGAAACCCAGGACTTCAGCGCTGCAAGGAAGCAATGCTAATCACTGCATCACTGTCTAATATCCACCTGTCATCTGTGAGATAGACAGTCCATTGTGATTCCGCCTGCAATCATTCTGTTTACCCTGAAAATTAGTTCATTAGACATTAGTAGTTAACACTATCTGTTATCTCTGTAGAAATTATATTTAATTCAACCATTCCTGCAGATCTAAATCTCTGTTCTGTCCTTTTACAGTTAAACTCTTATATCATGGGAAGGATGGAGGAGTTTCACACAGATCCACTTACCTTCAACCCAGACAGATTCAGCCCTGATGCGCCAAAGTAAGTGCAACAGAACTTAGGCAGAAGCTATTCTAGGGACTTCAGTTCTGAAATTCCTCCCACACTCCCACGCCTCCCCAGACCAATCACTTGTATGGGAACAGTAGAGAACTGCCCTTCAATGCTCAAAGTGGGGATGGAATTTTGAAAATGAAGCTTCCTGCTCTTCATGATGAGTAAATTCATAATGTCAGCACTATGAAGACCAGACAACTATATATCGATGTCCCAGGATCCAGAGGGTTATAATCGACTACTAATAAGGCACACATCTTTTAAATTAGCCAGGTTGATTGGTGAACTGTTATATGGATGAAGCACATCGTAACTAAACATTTTACTTACTTGCCATGTCCCAGCATGTCACTCCATTTAGAGGGAAGTTCACTTTCAAATACACTTTTAGTATGCTACACAGAGGTGTATTCAAAGGAAATTTTAAATTTATCTTCATGTCGTTGGTTTTACAATTTTCTGTCTTCTTAGCAGGAAAAAACCAAACAACAGACTGAATGTAAGCATTCAGTTTATTTATTTTTATTGCTTATTTATCAGGCCTCTCTACTATTCATTTTCCATTCTGACTTCCCACCTAAAGTAATTAAGCCTTATCAACCAGATATCTGTTAGAATTCGGAGCCCGGCAGCTGCATTACAGGAAATCTCTACATTATACCAAAAGTTCATTTTAAGGTCTAGTGTCATGCTTGTGTTGTGCTGTGGTATGCTGTATGTACCATGCAAACTCTGTGCTGTAAAAAAAAACATTGGTGGAATAAAGGTAACAGAAAAAATATGCACAATGCAAATAATTTTTCCTTCGTGCAAAAATATATCATGTGCATGTTATTAATATAACATTTGGGACCCAATAAAATATGTAGTGGAACAGTGGGAAAGAGATTGCATAAGTGCACAGTGCATATAATAAAACGGGCCTATTTATTAAACCTCAGTGTTTTCTGGTGACATTTTTAAAGGAGAAAACTCAAATTTGTAGAAGAAAAAGAACTTTTTTAAAATTTTTATTTTTAAATTTATTATACCCCAAAGCTGCTTAAAATCCAATTCTGAAAATACTCAAGCTAAATCCTGTCAAGGTCACGTAGAAGTCAATGGCAGATGTCCCTTTTACAATTTGAAAATGTTGTGATCTGTCCTGGGTATCATACGATAATACAAAAATTTTTGGGTGGCAACTAGAGAAAATTTTACTTTATTTTGAAGAGAATTTCCCCGCATTGACTTTTTTAAATTGATTATTTGATAAATGAGTGGATGTTGTGGATGGTCGACTTTGTTTTTAAAAAAATTTGAGTAAATACACCCCTAGTGATTAGTTTAGCAGCAAAAAATATGCTATCTTTAAGCAGATTGTTAAAGGAGCAGTTCAGTGTACATATAAAAACTGGGTAAATAGATAGGCTGTGCAAAATAAAAAAAATGTTTCTAATATAGTTAGTTAGCCAAAAATGTAATGTATGAAGGCTGGAGTGACTGGATGTCTAACATAACAGAACACAACTTCCTGCTTTTTAGCTC